>NW_011364823.1:0-9016 GCF_000735185.1 Notothenia coriiceps
GGGGGAGGAGAGGGATGATCCAAATCTGACAGAGGCTCAGGCTCCATCTGGTCATCTTCATCTGAGCTCTCACTGGCGGCAGCAAAGGCTGAATCTGGTTCATTGGCATCTTACTTTCAGTTTCATCAAAGTTGACCACTGTCTCTGGCTCTTCGGCATCAATAGCCATGTCCATCCCAAAACAGTTGAATGCCTTGACAACATTTGAAGCGTTGTCTGTTACTGTACACACAACCTTGTGGTGGATCTTGAATTCTTTGTTCACATCTGACAATACTTTTGCCAATACATCATGTGTATGTGCTCCTTTAATCCGCCGGCATGCCAGTACTGCAGAGTGTCTCTCAGAAACATCAGTTTTGTTTAGCCAGTGTATAGTGATGCCTATAAAGGACTTATTCACAGCTGTCCAGCAATCTGCTGTTGTGCACACAGCATCGACGTCAGAGAGTACAGATTTAAGTTCACATATGTTTTCTTGAAATTGCTTGTTTAGCAGTGTCTGTACTCTTTTTCTTGATGGCACCTTTTTGGATGGCTGCAACCCTTTAATTGGGTTTATGAAAGCTGGCCTTTCCACTTTACTCAAAGGCTGCAGGTCTCCAGTGATGTACTGCAAAACCGGGTTGTCTATCTGCGGCTGGGAGACAGTGAAAACAGGGCCGCTCCTGTACGATGTTAATGGGATTTGGGTGGTAGAGGATCTGTTTTGGCTCTCTTTTTTATTCGCTACTCGCACATACCTTGAAAGGCTAGTCTTATGCTCATTCTCAATGTGCCGTTTAAGGTTTTGTTGTCGACGTCGTCGATGTACGGACTTGCTTTTTCAAACCGGGCGGACACAGTTTACAGGCAAACGTTAGATTTTTTCCGTCTGAGTCAGTACTGACTTTGACGTAAAACTCTTTTAAATGCTCAAACGCCGACGCCGTAGAGTCTGACTCTGAGCGAGTGCTGCTGCAGCTGCTCTCGGCTTCGTCCATACTAATTCATTCATTCAATGCTCGCTGGTTCCGCGGTTCCACATTGTTTGTTGTGAGGAGTCTGATGACGTATATTTTAGTGCGACAGCCAGGCGTGACAGGCGCGTACGCGTCACAGGCAGCTTGCTGTTGCCAGATTGGGTGGTTTTCCGCATTTTTATCTGGCACACTTTTGAACGCCGTTATAATACAGTGCTGAGAATGAATGCACTTTTGAACAACGTTATACAGCGCTGAGAATTAACGCGTTCTCAATTACGTTCATCTAGCGGAAATACAGTACGTTCAGTTCACGTTCGCCCAAAATATGAAGGCGTTCATGAACAATCGTTCATTGAACGCGCTCAGGTACATCACTGCTGACCGGTCTCAACGCTGTGTGGGTCTGTTTACGAGTAGTTCCAGGCTTCCAGCAAACATCCACTGATAAACTGCGATGTTAACAACCTCATGATAACCTCATTTAAAAAAAAACTTAGGATCATACCTGTGTTTAGTCTAGAAAAAGTTAAATTTGTGCATTTACAGACTGTTGCAAAAACTAAGAAGCTTATAAACATCAGGTTTAAAACTAAAAGAGCTTTACAAAAAACACACAATTAAAGATGTTTGGAGTTTTATTTGAGTTATTCATTTACATTTTTTGCCAAAGAGATGCTGATTTGAAACCCGTGTTAGGCCTACATATTACAGTATTTCCTGTTTCTGCCAGAGAGAGGGGAGTTTGTCCCAAAGCTTGCCGCTGTATTTACTCCTTCCATCTGACAGGAGGGAGCCTCATGTGTCACTCCACGGAGTTCACTCCGTCACGGAGGGCGAGTGTGTAGGGGTAGGGTGTAAGGTGTGGTTTGGGATTGGGCCATACACACACACTTTTTTTGGCCCCCCCACTTCTAAAATGAATCCGGCGCGCCTGTGTGGGGGGGTGTGTGTGAGTTACTCTCATTGGTTAACACTTGACCAGCACCTGCCGTGTCTTAGTTTGATTGACAGCAAACACCCCCGTGATGATAGCCTTCCCTGCGTTCTCAACAGCCATTGGATAAATCTGATTTTAGAAAAGCGTCTTAGCCAATCAAAATGAAATATGCGGGACAAACAATTTGCGAGACGCACCAAAAGTCGTGAAAACAGGGACATCTGGTCACCCTACTAACAAGTGAGATCCCGCTAAGCGGTCCTACGACCATACTTGCCAACCTTGAGACCTCAGAAATTGGGAGCATGTCAAGCTGTTAGAACTGTTAGCGCCAGAGCCTCAAAGCGGGAAACAGACTTTTAAAGATGAAAAGAACATCATGTGTGGGCTGGACCTGTATTTTACAGGAAAGGAGTGAGCAGAGGGTTGAGTTGTCCATTCTTGTTCTGTTTTCTGTGACTATCTTCCTCACCATGCTGAACACCCTCTCAGACTTTCAGTTGCGCGCGCTACTAAAGAGCTACCATGGAAACCAAATAATGGTGTACCTGTATTGAAGTCCGAGTGGAAACAGTCGTGAGTAAATCTGACTTTGTCAGAAATCGGGAGAAATGCAGAGACATACAGTATGACCCCGGGAGGAAACCGGGAGAGGGCAATGAAATCGGGAGCATCCCGCGGAAATCGGGAGGGTTGGCAAGTATGCCTACGACGCTGGTTATCAACTCGGTAAATCAACCCAGGGTGTCTCTGTCCGGCCGAGAGCGCGTTCACGTGAAAGGGACGGGGTGAGCAACATTTGACCAATCACAAACAGGGACAAGCGTACTAGACAAATATTAGACAAATATTAAGAAATTAAACCATGACTCAAACACTTAATCCAGGATAAAGCAACATAGCTGAACCTGCAAGGTGAATACAGAACAGCTGGTACAAAAAAACTACAGAGTGTTTGAATGCGCACATTAACAGGTTTATTTATCACTGCCCCATCTAAGACACGAGTGGATCTGATTTTAATTACATTTGACTCAAGTGTTTCGTCAACTTAATGTGTTGTTTAAAATAACACTTCGGCATACAGTATGACTATAAGTGTTGCACGGCCAGATACGGCTCGAGAAGCTGACTCAGATGAATGAGGCGAGTAACACAACTGACAGCCAGCGTGAAACTCGAACGATTATTCACATCGCGTCCGGTGTAAACGCATCATTATTACATAGTATTAAATCATTACAAAACAAAATCGCCACTCTCAGTACAACGCCACTTTCCGAACAAGATTAGCGCCTGCAGGCGGGCTCCATGGACCTGTCAGCTCCAGACAGCGCAAAATGCGTACATGTGATTGGCTTAGAAAAAATTACAAGTACGAATCGGGTAACCGTCAGGGGAGTCTCAACAAACCCACACACGAATGCACAGCAATCCATGCACAGAAAGCGGCTTGTGTTTGCAGGTTCAGAGGTTTTAAACGGAAAACACATATGTGTGGATCAAAAATACACATGTAAAACTTTTTTCTGTATTTGGATTTTATTGACATGTATATGAAATGGAACACATTTGTGTGTGCGTTGAAAAACAAAAGTGTGGATCCGGAAATACAAGTGTGAATCCTTTTGCGGATCATAAAATACAAGTGTGAATCCTTCTGTGTGCATGTGTGTATTATGAGACTGTTCTGAGCCCATAAGCATAAGCCTGAATGGTGTCAACCACAGTGCAGCACTAATGTGCACTTGTTGTCTTAACAAGATCGCCAGGACACCAGTAGCGATGGGAAAATCGGGAGTGTTGTTCAATTTGTGTGTTGTGGACATGTGTGCGTGCATGAAAATGTAAGTGCCGTTGGTCAATAGAGGGCAGCATAGGCCTGCTAATTGTGCCATTTCTTTGTCTGCCTGGTTTGCTGTGTAAGGGTGTCACTAGTCATTGTCCCTCTGTAGGCTATTACATGTTTGTTCATACCTATTTATCTTTATGTTACAGATACCACACCCATTCACACACCCATTCAATTACCATTGCATGTATATTCACTACCCTGGAATCAATAAAGTAGTTAAACTGGAACAGCCTGTGGAAAGCCAATCTTCCTTGCACATCCGTCGCCAACACTTTCTGACACAGGACAGGAAAATCTAGCTGCAGCATGACCTGTATACTTTTGCACGCCGTGTTCCCAACACACATATTGAGAGGTTGTTTATCTTCATACGGATCTATCGTTACCCTGATTTTAAGATCTGTCCAGTGTGTCAGCTTTATTAATTTCATGAGCACCGCTGATAAAATGTCCCATGATCATATCCGCTAATTTTGTGTCTTGAGTGCCGGTGTTCTCACACACAAGCATATGCACACTCGCACCAACAAAAACACACACACAAAACGGAGCAAAGCAAAAACAGAAACATGTATTTTTCTAGGCAAAACATACACTGACTGAGTTCCCACAGACAATAGTTTAACAGTATACATTAAATACCCGACTGATGCATCTCACGTCTTCGAGACGTTGCTAAAAACATTGCTAAGGCTCTCCCTCACATATCTGAACTCACCAATCAGAATCTGGGTCCCGCCTGCTTCATTTGCACATGGCTCACTAGTGAACCACGTTTAGGCCATAAGAAATGTGACTAGTTAACTAGTGGATACATATGAAAGCTTACACGTTAACTAGTGAAGGCGACATATGACATATATATACACAATATACGTATATATATATGGTACTAGTTAACTAGTTGCCGCCTCTTTTGACCTTACTACACTGAACAAAAATATAAACGCAACACTTTTGTTTTTGCTCCCATTTTTCATGAGATGAACTCAAAGATCTAAAACATTTTCTACATACACAAAATAACCATTTCTCTCAAATATTGTTCACAAATCTGAAAAAATCTGTGAAAGTGAGCACTTCTCCTTTGCCGAGATAATCCATCCCGCCTCACAGGTGTGGCATATCAAGATGCTGATTAGACAGCATGATTATTGCACAGGTGTGCCTTAGGCTGGCCACAATAAAAGGCCACTCTCAAACGTGCAGTTTTGGTTAGGGTAATGTTGTGAATCGAGTGGCCCATGGTGGTGGTTGGGTTATGGTATGGGCAGGCGTATGTTATGGACGATGAACACAGGCCACTCGATTCACAACATTACCCTAACCCTAACCCTAATCCTAACCCTCACACCAGATACTGACTGGTTTTCGGACCCCCCAGACCCCCCCAATAAAGCAAAACTGCACGTTTCAGAGTGGCCTTTTATTGTGGCCAGCCTAAGGCACACCTGTGCAATAATCATGCTGTCTAATCAGCATCTTGATATGCCACACCTGTGAGGTGGGATGGATTATCTCGGCAAAGGAGAAGTGCCCACTATCACAGATTTTTTCAGATTTGTGAACAATATTTGAGAGAAATGGTTATTTTGTGTATATAGAAAATGTTTTAGATCTTTGAGTTCATCTCATGAAAAATGGGAGCAAAAACAAAAGTGTTGCATTTATATTTTTGTTCAGTGTAGTTAAATAGGGAGGCTCAAAATGTCTACATGTTAAGGTCCAAAGTGTCCACTAGATACACTAGTACACTTGTTTTTACCTTACTAGTTAACTAGTTACACACACTTTCTCACTAGTTAACTAGTGAAGCCTTAGAGGAGTCACTAGTAAACTAGTGACACAGATGTTTTTCTTACCAGTGAGGTTCTGTTATAAACATGTTAGACTTTGGCTCTTTCTTAAACCACTGAATATTTTGAGCCCACTAGTTGTGGTTATCTTCTCTGTAGTTCAACACAATGACTTGTACATGTCAACTAGTTGCCGTTTTTAAATTATAATCTGACATAAGAGATTAGGGATAAAGAGTTAGTTTCAATAAAAAAAAAAGAGGTTGGAGGCAATCATACAAATAATTAAACCTCTCTGGAGTAAAACAAACAAGCAAGGTTCTAAAAGGCTTAAAAGGCTAGAGAGCACTCAAGGGTGACGCCGTGTCAGTAAACACCTGAAAATCAAGCACTGAGCAATAAAACCAAGGGCTTTAGATACAAGGCTAAACGAGATTAGTTTCAGGTGTTGCTGGGACTTCTTCGTCCTCTGTGTAGCTATGTAGCATATGTAGTTCTAAAATGTTGCCAACACTATTGAATTTGAAATATTTGTCGTAAAGTATTATCTTGATTTTTTCTCAAAATGCGAAATTTAACAATTAGGTGGAGGCTTTAAATAAGCCCAATGGATTTTCTGCCTCTCCTTGCATTTTGTATTCAGTTTTGTATACATTTTATAAAACAATAAACTAAAACTGAAATAAGTGTGTGGAAGTGTTAAACTGTGTGTGAAAGTGTTAATCTGAAGGATCCATTCTGATGACATTTTTTGTGTTATTGTCTCATTACTCTACTCTGATTCAAACTGAATTCGTCCAATAGTGTTTTCAGAAATAATTATTATAAAAAAATAGAACATGGTGACCATCTGTTTGTTATCCTTACACTGAAAACCAATATGTTTCTGTTTAATTTAATAATTTGCATTTACCTTTGTTTTACATTAAGATTGACATTACTTGAATTAGTTAATTCTATAGAGCTGTTACAAATTGCAGAACAGGAAACAGGAGTGCTTTAATTTATCTTCCATGCTACCAGGCTCACATCCCTGTCCAGATCTCTCAGATATGCTCCCAGAGAATCTGGGCCACTTTCCTCCTAGCCGTCAAACCCCCCGACAACCACCCCTTTAAAGGACAACCTTGCGATATGTTTCCCTTTTAACATCTTTATGTTGACTCTCTCACTTGCTCACGGTCTCTCATTCCTTCCCAGATCATTATATGTGTCCTTATGCTCAACTGTATGATCCTGGTGATGAAAACAAAAAAATATCGTCACTGTTTTTCATCATATCCCCACATCTCCCTTGGTGTTTCATTTGCCGCCAAGCAGAGTTTCGGGCCATTGCTTGTATGTAGTGCGGGGCTTCTCTCTGAGCAGCAGTGGGATATCCATACAGCACAGAGCTCACACTGTGTTTTGTTTTCCCCTTTTTCTACGAGGCTGTTTGCATTAATCTCCCCCGCCTAGTCAGCGCGCCGTCGCCCGGTTGTAGCTGAGAGAAAACGTACTCCTGCACCCTCTCAGGCCAACTAATTATGGACTTTGATTATTCCCATTTTGTTTTACTGAGTGCGCCGACGTCGCCAACAGGCGGGCCGGCAGAAAGGCCAGCACCATTGATTGTCTCAGTTTCGGGCCTAATTGAGCCAAATGGGAATGGCTGTTGCCAGAGTTCACTCTTCTCCAGTGTTTACATGCTGATCCACCAGAGAGACATTCATTACCGGCTCGCTGAAAACTTCTCCAGACAAGCTCAGACACACACACACTCACATTTTGTAGTCATATTGATAAAGGGTTGAAGTTCTCAGAGGGCTTCGCATACAGCTGGGCCTGCAGATGCTACTGGGAATTAATGCTGTTTTCTAATGGTGCTCGGGTCTACATCACACAACCATTATTTCTACTTTCTCTCTTACATCACAGCCTGAATGTTAGCTTCTGTTCAACCCACACTGGCTTATAATTGAATACAAGTGTGCATAGTGTAAGATTCACGCTCTGATTGAATCATTAAAATTCACGCATGTGAGGTTGCTTTCAGACATGGTAATTGTGGTCAATTTGTTTGACATAACAGACAAAGAGCTATTTTCAAGAGTTTCTTTAAGGGTAGTGCCCCATGACATGACTTTTATTAAGATGTAGTCCTTGTGATAAGAATGCAACCACACTCCCTTTAATCAAAGCGGAAGCAATGTATTTGTACGGATTTAAAGTGGTGATGATTTTTAGATAAGGGTAATTAAATCTGTTGTTTGTGAGTTGAAAACAGTCTATGGTTGAAAATAGTTATTGTCTATTGAGTATTATAATTAACTTATGGTATATAATAATGTATTTAATTTTGGTTTCTCTCCATTTATTTTAAGATTCTGAATGATAAAACTGTAAATTGGCAGAGATGCAGAAGGGAGAATTTAAGCATTGTTATTGAACTGTTTACTGCAGAGTAAAAGCACCAGTTACATTAACTACATTTCAGAGGCAATACAAGGAACAGCACTCGATTGAAAGAGATGTTTGAAGATAAACATAATATTAAACACCTATGAACCCTAAAGTGTGTTCATGGACCCCATTTCACTCAGTGCCACCTGGTGGTTGTTAGTGGACGCCACAACTCCTGCACACTAGAATCAGAACGCAAATTAAGTTAGGTGCCCTTTTGCTGGTACCCAGTGGCGATTCTAGACTATGTGGGGGCCCTAGGCAAACATTCACTGGGGGCCCCTCGAACCAGCTTTTCATCACCACACAATGTTTCCCATTGTCTGCTGGATATGACTAAATACACAACCCGCAGTGTTTCCCCTAGGATGGAGTCATAACAGCGGTGCTAAGGCAGGTGGGCCCAGCATAATGTGAGAGCGGAGCTCGTGGATTTTTTTAGTGTGTGCGCGTGCGAAGTGCGCCCCGCCAATTTGTTTCTATGTGTCTGCCAGCACAAGAAAGGCTCTTGAGGCCTAGTACCAGGGCCGGTTCTAGCCAATTTGCTGCCCTAGGCGAGATTTTATATATAAAGAATAAATGAAAAATCTCTACTAAAGACAAATACACTACAAAAACAGAAACTTATGGACATAGGTAATAGACATCAAAATGGCTTGAAATGTATTCAGTATTCTGTATGAACATGTGTGAATTGGGGGGTGGACGTCACATCCTCTAGGGGGGTCCGGGGGAACATTTGAAAGTAAAATGCTTCGATCTGGTGTACTTTGAGCACACAATTACTAGAAACCTGATCTAGGGGGTACAACTCTAAAAAACACCCATATGAAAAAGATCGGTTTACATTTTAATAATCATTAAGTATGTGAACATAACCAATAACCTACCATAGCCAATAACAAATACATATATTTCTGTTGTTCATTCATATCTTATTTTACCTAGGTAACATTTATTTATTCATGCATATTTTTGTATCTCTCCAACTTTAAACAATATTTTTGGTTTACTGTCCTAT
>NW_011364824.1:0-2839 GCF_000735185.1 Notothenia coriiceps
AGGTAAGGTAAGTTTATTTATACAGCACATTTTCAGACACAGAGGCAACAGATTCATACAAACCATGCATACAAGAGATAGTTAGTAGGTGGTACAGTAGGGGCTAAAACAAGACTTCTGAGTAAGAGCTGAAAAGGTCATGTTTTTAGCCTCGACTTAAAGGGGACCTATCATGCAAAATGCACTTTAGTACGTCTTTGATATATGAATATGTGTCCCCGGTGTTCCAGGGAACTCACCAAGTGTCAGAAAACACAACCCTCTCTATTTTCCTCCATACCCAAATCTCTTAAAAAGGGGCTGCAACGGATCTGATACAGACTGATCCAGATTTGAACACTTCTATGACGTCACAGAAGTGGCGCTACGGCTATTGGGCCAACTCCACCAATCAGGAGGAGACAGCCACGGACATTGCCGTTGGAAAGTGCTGGAGACGCTGTAGTACATATGCCAGACCTGTAGATGGTGCTGTTCTCACAGAATCAGCCCATGATGCAAAGACAGTGTTAAATTGAGCGAAATGAGGAATGGCTAAAATGCATGATCTGTTTGGTATTTTGAAAAATAAAAAGTATAAATATGCCTTATATAGGTATGGCCCTACACTATATTATTCAAATATAGCATGATAGGTCCACTTTAAAAGAAATGAACTGTCGTAACTCAAAATCTACCAGAGCAAATGGAGGTTACAAGAGTGCAGTTGTCCTTACTCTCCAACATGCTTTTCAGCCCCGCAGTGTCTCATCAGTGTGAAAATATTTACACGGTAGCAGATTGTAGAGTCTGATGCATTTCATCGCCTTCAGAGTCAGACTGTTTGCAGCAGCGTGCCTCACTCCTCCAAACTCCCACCACAGTCTGTCGTGCCGCCGGCCAACGCTCGCAGTGTCACTAAGGACATTTTCCACCTTCTATAAACACAGAAAAACACTCGTATTATTGATCCTCCCTCGATATCACCTCACACCTGCTGTAAGGTCCACACAGAGGGGGAGAGAAACATATATGTTCATCGTTTTTACATGAAATACTTATATTATGTTGTTTATTGAGCTGCACATGCGCATATGGGCATTCTGGTTTTTGTTTAAAGACATTAAAAAAACATAATTTAGTAGTTTTTTTGCTGCCTATTTATGTTTTGTATTGTTTTACACGCTCAAAACAGTCTAATTGTATCTACAGATATGTTTATTATAAACTATTGATTAAATATAAGGAGGACTTGATTGACATCTTACTCATTTTTTGAACATAAAAATAATGTTTATTGATAGTCTGCTGCATCCTGGGTATTCTTATTTTGTTTTCTTTGTTATAGGCTATAGTTTGAGATATTATAAGGCTGGTGGTGACTGTCTCCAGAGTGATGCATGTGTAAGCTTGTTGCTCACGCTGATTATTAATGATATCAGGCATCTGATGGCAGCTCGGCGTTAACCTCTCTGAGTCAGAGCAACAGCAGAGAGCTGTGCGTACGGCTGCCCGATAAATCACACAAACGTCATAATGAACTCTTTTTAAAAAAGGTAATGCTGAGCCAATATCAGACACAATAATATAATCATTTAAAGTGTTTAAACCAAATGCTGTCCACTGGTCAATCTGACTCTTAATTAACCTAAACATTCACACATGGTGAGAGGCAGAAGTGATATATGTTTGCAGCACAGAAGCAGACTTGCCTCCACTCTCCAAAACAAACCTTTTGTTTCAGTTTCTTCTTGTAAATGTTTGGCCCTTTTTCACCTCTCAATAACTGTGTCTAAGTGCCTTTGACACATGACCAATGCAAGCTGGGTTTTCCCTTCAGAAATAATGAAATTCTACTTGACCTGAGTGGACTCTGTGTTGTGTGCATCTCGTCTAAGTCAGGCCTGCAGCACATTGACCTTGGCACCAAGCCTTGAAAGGCCCTTCGAGCCTCCTTCCCATCAGGCTTCAGTCTCAGCATTATTCCTAATTCTTCACAAAATCGCGTCCCTAAGGAGCAAAAAACATTAATACTTTAAATAATTGTTCTCATAATAGGCTGTGAAATCCTTGGACAAAAAATGGCTAGTTAATTCTGAAATTTTCTACGGGACATTGCGACTCAGTCAGCTTCAAAACATCATCGCTATCTGCTCTTTTGCGCCTAAAAATAAACTCAAAACCTCCTAAAGAGCCTCGGTTTCAATTACAAAAAACAACCTGAAAGTATATTTCTTTCACCGCCAACTCCCTTCAATTACAGTCCAGCAAGACGCTTTTAGGGGCATATTTAGCATCATAAAAACAGAGAGAAATCTAAACTTAGCTTGGATTTAAATGTAGTTAATTGTATAAATGTGAAACTTTGACTTTAAGAATGAAATATTTTCAGTTGTGGACAAAAGCACGACACATCTTCAAAGTTTGCTGTTGACACATTAACTGTTAAGTGTAATATTTGGTGAATATATAATAATATAATATTAGCCTTAAGTCAAAAAGCCCATAGCTCTCCACACACACACACACACACACACACACACACACACACACACACACACACACACACACACACACACACACACACACACACACACACACACACACACACACACACACACACACACACACACACACACACACTCCCTCTCCCTGCCCTTCAGCTGCACAGCCGCCGTCGTCATGACAACAGAGAGGCTAATCTCCAGTGGACAGAAGAGAAACGAGAGAGAGAAAAGTGCAAGAGCATGTACAGAAAACGTGCTTCTGAGAAGTGTGAAGATATGCAGTGCACACGCTTGCATATTTCTGTGTGTGTGTGTGTGTGTGTGTGTGAGCATGCTTGGGAAAGGGGTGTTTG
>NW_011364825.1:0-3612 GCF_000735185.1 Notothenia coriiceps
TGGTGGTGAGTAAATATTAAAATCAGTTAAAATTGACAACCGGTCCGCGATTTTTTTTTAATGTATCTGCCGGTCCTTATTCAACAGAAAATAAAATGGCAACAACAGGGCTTGGGAGCAGTGGTCGCGTTCATAGATATATATAAACACTTTATATTTTGTGATTATATATACCTATGGTCACGTTAACCGAATAAAAAATTGCTGACGAAATGAACTCTAGATGTTTGTCACTCAATGAAAGCTTTACTCTTGCAGCTGCACTGTAAATGTCGAGCTTGTTCTGGTATGGATGCTATAAAATGTTAAGCAAGGATCGTCTAAGGTTTTAAAACACACACAATATGTCTTGTTGGCAGTCATGTAGGTGATCATTTCTTTCTCCTGGCAGGATCATTGGCCAGCTTCCATCTGAACTGTCAAGCCGACTGTCAATGGCTCACACACTTTGGAGATGTTCTTAGAAGGGAGATCATTATAAATGAAGCAGTCTCATCACAAAACGGGGCTGCATCCCATCTGACACTATGTAAATGCACTTTTCTTGCCAAACGAAATGTGTAAGTCTCAAATACAAACATTAAGGAGACAAGTTCGCACTCAAGAGACTTCTAACTGAACTGACTGTTGGATCCATTGCAAGTCTTCAAGATTTATTGTAGTATCGTGTGGTTTAAACATTACACACCAGATGGTATTAACATTAGTGCTCAGCGTCCTGTACATTTTTGGGATCATGCAACAAAACCTACTTCAAATGAATTGAATAACGCCTGAGATGCATCAGAGCTTTTATTTCCAAGAGGGGGAAATCACAGCTGTATCTTATTTTTGTTCCCATAGTATGTCGGATTTTCTTTCCGAGTCAATAAACTTGTCTCAGACAATTTGAGCGCCCTTTGCTCAGAGAAAAGAACATTCTGCCTAGTTTTCCCACCAATTTGAAGAGAATTGCAACATCTAGAACTCACAACAGGCAGTTGTAAAATGCGATGTGCTCCATTGTGCTATTGGAGCATTGTGCTCCATTGTGTAAATCACTCATTGAAATAAATAGGGAACATAATAGGCCGATCATTATGAAAAAGGCACCTGCAGTTTAAAATGGCACCTGCAACAAACATGCTCTCCAAAGAATGGAATAAGCAACAGTTCTACACTCAAATCAACCAATCCATTGAGCCATAAACATTGCAACAAGGCATAAAAATGACTGCAGTGAATGGATTTTTCATTACATATTTTTGGTGGCATTGCTTACTTTGTCCAAATACTGTTTTTTATCATGGAACATTGTTGGATTTTGGTATTTGTCCTATATAAACACCAAAAGTGACGGTAATCAGTCTTTTGTTACGCTTTTTTAGTCACTGCAACTTTTTAAAGAGCTTTACAAAACAAGTCATTGACAAATGAAAGGCAGAGCTCCCATACAAGGAGCCCCTGGCCCTCATCAGGCAAAACATATTCTCACTCACTGAACCCAAATCACTCCCAATGTGCCATTGATTTGCATTTTGCCTTCATTTGGTATCCTGTAGAATTCAGGGGTGTCAAACTCAAGGCCCGGGGGCCAAATCCGGCCCGTGACTTCATTTTCTGTGGCCACACAAGAGCTTGCAAAGAATATTATATGTTCATTATACGGTTACATGATGATTTACAGAAGCACGTTGCCCATGAACTACATGTCCCACAATGCATCTCAAATTAGACTTTTTTTCTCAGAATTAGACTTTTTTTCTTCTAAATATGCCTTTTTCCTTAGAATGTGCCCTTTTTTCAGAATTTGACTCTGTTTTTTAAATGTCACTTCTTTTTTTTAAATGTAATTACTTTTTCTTCTTTTGATTTTGACTTTTTTTTCCAGAATGTGGCTTTTCTTTTAAAATCATTTTGTGGCATTCTCACTGAAGAGACTTGCAATTATTTGCCCCAGACTTCTGCTTTCAGACATAGTTAATTATGAAGTTATTACCCTATCCAATAATAATCCAATGCAGAGGCTTATTTTATATATATATTTATATATGTATTTTGATATGGTCTTAAAGTTACAACCGGCCCTTTGAGTGCAGCCATGATGCCGATGTGGCCCGCGATTAAATTGAGTTTGACACCCCTGCTGTAGATGCTTCAACAACAAATCAATTGTCATAAATGTTAAAACTTCAGTCGTCTTAAACCAATAAATTACTCACCCTAACATTTGAGCACTAAGAAACAGTATTATTATCAACAGTGGCTTTTTTTAGGAGATTTTCTGCGCTGACTGATTTCATCCTGTACTCTCAACGATTATCTTAGGGATCTTCATCATCATCATAACCAACAGATAATCACATCATACTTCGCTTTTTTCTTGCTTGACTTTTTACAAAAGATTTTGTATCTTGTGGTAAAAAAGCGGATATTTGTCGATAATTGACTAAAACAAATGATAATTATTGATGATTGACTTTCTAACCAGATGCAGACCAAGAGTTAGTGCTAAATACCATCTCAAACACATCAATCAGTCCATATATAATAAATGTTCACCTCTATATGTTTCTGTTGTTGTTACTGGGTATGGTGTTGTGGGACAGGGGGGCGGATCACAGTCATCTGAATCTTCTTTATTCTGTGCAGCTATAAGGAAGTCTTTGACAAAATCAAAGTATCGCGCGGTCTGCCACCACTCTCTCCTGTAATGGCACTCAAAATCATACATGATCAGCTCCTGGAAAAACAAAAGACACACAGTTTAGATTCATGTTTCTCTTGAGGCAGAGAAGTTGGGAGGATAAACTGGGCTTTAAAACTTGAATCTATAACATGACTTCATTTATTGAATTCATAATTAAACACTTAAACTATTGTCTTATCAGAAACAAGGGTCTTTTTTTGTATGTTTTATTGGACACATTCAGTAGCTCTATGATAAACATCAAAATGCACTCACCACGGACCCCATGTTGAGCCGCAGTTCTTGCAGCATTTGGATGAATATACTAATATCTCTTCTGTTCGATGAAATGTTTCCAAACTTATGTGCTAAATCTTGTAAACTCTCCTCCAAGTAGTAGACGTTTAATTGCACCCAACACATCCCTGCCTAAAAGAAAAGAGCAGACAAATTGCATTAAATTAGAGGATTATAGAAGTTAGTATTTTAGTTGACTGAATACTGAATTACCAAAAACAACACAATGAAGGTTTTCAATAGATTGTATCCACCAAAGTCTAATAATCCTCCCATTCAGATGTCACTTTCACAGCTAAGACTGCACTTAATACACTATTTACATTGTACAATAGTTATTGGGTCAGCCAAAGTTTGGCATGGAGGTGTAGCAGAGGAAAAGGTATCCAACCGGTTCTTGCTTGTGAGAGCACGTATGTGAACACGTGTTAAAGAGACGTATCAGTTTGAGTAATGGTAGGGACATCGGCTCACTTACAAAGACTTCCACTCAATAAATAAAGGGCCGTATGTGTATATATGCTGAGTTTCCAATCCAATCCAATCCAACTTTATTTATATAGCACTTTAAAAACGTTCAGACCAAAGTGCTGTACAGAGAGATAAGCTCACAAAACATAAAATAAATACATTTAAAATAAAAGATA
>NW_011364825.1:4033-11313 GCF_000735185.1 Notothenia coriiceps
ATAACTTATAACATTATACAGTATATTCTCCCAGACACAGAATGGGTTGAGTAAAGGAATTTGTGATATGATTTCACCGTATAACAGTGATTGATTGTATGGTAAAGAGTTGGTCCACAATAAGGGTTAGGGTTAGGGTTGGGTTTAAGGGTTAGGGTTATCTAGAAATGTTTAAATTACAGTATTGTCCTTACCAAAACAGAGAGTCTCGAGATGTCATCTGTCACTGGGTTGACGTCAAACCTAGTTGAATGGACCCCAAGAGTGACGAACAGCAGTAAATGGACACAGACACGTATCCAAATCTGAAGGTCAAAAGAGACAAACACAAGACGTTTTGGAAATTAGTTACATCTTCTACACATATTAACAAAAACAACATGATATTTGTGTTAGATCGATAGATAACAGTCAACGTATTGTTACGGGCAGGTTAACTGAGGACAGTTCCTCTGAACCAGTCTCATGGTGAATGAAACTGATCTGATATGCTGGAACCATCTCTTTTAGTTCAGCGAGTCAGCATTAAACACTGAGATACTGTGAGGACATTTTACAGACATTTCACAAGGGCTCACAGCAGTGTTGCAAAGAAGACGGCAAATCATCAGTTTTGTCTAGATTCCAGGTCATATGTGTTTTCCATTACTTTATTTAGTCTCACGTTTGAATCGAAACACTCTAAATGAACCTGATAAACCAATAAGAGGATGCAAGGTAGAGTTTATAATCCAAGCAGCATATTCAAAATATAAAAAAACGTACAATTGGCATAAATGCAGCCCACTGAAAGTTGAGTTTTTGTACATGTTTGTGCCTGTTTTAAGTGAATGCCACACATGCCTCATTCTTGAGGTTGAAACTTTTGACTTCTTGATGCAAAAGTCAGCCAATAGAAGTTTTGAATGTACCAGCGAAGAAGAGCCAATAAGCCCTTTTCAAAGCAGACATTTTGACAAGTCATAGCAGAAATAAAGTTGTACTTGCCAGTGTGACGGTGAGCTAACACGAACAATACAAGAAACCAAAGACGCCAACTAGAGTTCATTCGACTATTTTCCGCTCTACCTCTCCTTTGTGTGACATTTCGAAAATGGCTTCTATGGAAAGGCTTTTTTGTTTTGATCAGAAGCGCCCGATGTCTTTCTGGTTTGTTTGAATAAAGTAGACCTGGGCTCATTTTTAAGTTAGGTACATCAGTAGGATCATTTTACCACTGATCACATTTGTATGCAATGTTGATTATTTAATTTTTGAATGATAGCTAGTTCGATATTCCATGCAAAGTAATTCCTTTCAGTAATTGTAAAATGTGATATTCTTCCTTCAGGCAACATTTATTTTGAGTTAACAAAGTGTCTTTTCATACAGATGACAGAAGTGTAGCAGCTTTCAGTGTATTATAACTGATCGGACCAACATTTCCCAACAAAAACAAGTGAGCTGTCTCTACTTCCTCATTGCACTGCAGAATTAAATTATTTGGGCTTTGAATGTGTCTTCAGTTGCCGTACTGCACCTGGCTCTCGGACAATATTAAGACCGTGAGAAAAAGTAGACTTTGTATAACTGATGTTTTCAACAGTTGATGGTGTTGTAACATGCAGGTTATTCTATATCAAACATATCATCAAGATTAAGATGTCAAGACCTGATAATCATGACGAATTTAATGGCACAATCTTTTTGATCAACAGGATTCCTCACTGACAGAATATGACGAGATCTGTCAACGATTGGATGTGTTAGCTAATGAGGTAGGTGTGCGAATGACACATTATTTGTCATGGTCAATAAGCAAATTAGTATTGATACGAACAGTCATTTCTTTGTCATTATCTGTTATAAAATTCAAGCTTATGCAAGTCAGCACCAAACTGACAGTGGCTGTTGTCGTGACTATACAGAATTAACATCGAGCTAAAAACACTTCAACCAAGACCACAAAAAAACCAACGACACACCATAACCCAAACAGAAAACAGCCTTTAGCTAAATAAGTGTGGTACTTCTGATAAGTTGTTTAATTGTTAAACTTTTAGTTGGTGTGTGTTTGCAATCATTAGAGGGGTTCATGTGACAGCTACATATTAGAAAAAGACGCAACAGAATTTAAAAAGTGCTCTCACTGATTTATGCGTCCTGCAGGCAGTTTGGTCGTCAGGGCCTAAGGGAGTTGCATTAGCTTTGGTTTCTGCAACAGTTGCCATTCATTTGGCTGACCTCCTACCTCTTCTCTTTGCAAATCTGACCATATTACGCAACAGAGCCTCAACTCTCTATGTTATAGAGATTAGGGCCGGGGAAAACTATGCAGCACCTTTGATGTCAGCCTCCCTTTTGGTAAATAAAGCTTAAGGGTTGCACAAAGAGGGATACACATATCGAGCTGAGCCATGATTAATATTCAGGCACTTCAACCAGTATGACAGGATTTTGTTCAGTAGTTTATTTAAGCGAGGTTTGATGACCTGCTCTTTTACAACAGCTTGTTGCCTCTTATTCACAGTTACATCCATACTTTTGCTATCTACACTTTCCCTGCCAGTTTGGCCATTAAGATCGTCATTTTTCAAATCTTCAAGGCCGAGTCCACCGCCCACAGTCCTCCTGTCACTATATATTTGTCATACGGAGCCACAACAGGAAGAGAATGGAACAATGATCCATCAACAGCAGGAAAGGCAAAAGGGAAGCGTGCATGTTAAGCACAGATGGGATGCAATTCAATTCAAATCGAATCGTCTCTCAATGGCAGACAGGGACAAGCAATGCTTTAGGAGAGATTAGACAAAAACAAATTGTACAGGATGCAGTAAACACCGGTGCAAGTAATCATTTAAAAAGTTGTTCAGCAAGTTAAAACTTGACCCCCGAGAACACGACCAAATCTTAGATTTCACTTCTTTCTTCAGCTTCAATGAAAATCATGCACATAATGCAAATGTCAGACAAAATACACAATGTTGTGTTTGTCTTCTCCAGAACATTTGTAGCGCTTGGAGCCGACACATGTATCAAAGAACTTCCAGATGTGACCAGTCACGAACAATCTCCAATCATATCCAAACTCAATAATAGTTTTTGAGTGGTATGACCTACTGCAATTACTCTTGAAATGTTCTCTACGCCAAAGGCACATTTGTGTTTGATACTTAAACTGAATGAATGAGAAACAAACCTGTTTTATTGTAGCACATGCCTCTTCACAACTGTGCTGTGTCAAAAATAGATGCATGAAAGCCTAAAGGACATAATTAATCCATGTGGTTTCTCCATGTGATCTGACTCGAGTTTTTTTTCAGAAATGTCAGATCCACATTGCTTCATCTACAAGACATGTTTACTGTATCTGGTTTCAATGAATGGGAATTTCACTCAACACCTTATCCGGCACTACCCTGTTTCTTGCCTGTGAAGTTTGTTTAAGGAATGGTTCCGTAGGTGTTGGCCACTAATTCCTTAAACAAACATCTGAAAGCAAATGATATGATATTCAGTTTAGAGCGGCTGGAAAATCATAACAAAATCATATCACGCCAATTTGGTTTGGACAGTTGTGAGTATGTTCCTTTCATGATTTTCCCTTTCTCTGCATCAGCCTTGATTGATCGCACCTGGTCGCCGGTAGCTGAGGAGTGAAAGGCCCGAGCCAGAGGCCGTTTCTCAATCTCGAGGACACTGTCTTCCAAGCCAATATTTCAAGGATGCTACGTCATCGAGTGCCGCCGAAGGACTGTTCCAATCTCCAGCATACTTGGAATTCCACCGAGGCCGCGTCCTTGGTTTGGGGGAAATTTCGAGGCTGCACATGGGTAGACTTCGCGTCCTTCAAATCCCCACAATGCTTTGCGCACGGACCAATTTCCCCAAATCTGTGGCGGAATATGTAAGGCGGGGCCTCTCATATGTACACTGCACACTTGCTAGCCTGTTCCACTCTTCGTTTTCCAAATGCCAGGAAGGATTCTTGCCTAGCTTCTGAAGGAAGTGACTAGGAAGACATGTGCTACCAAGCAAGCATCCTCGCGATGGAGAAACGGCCAGAGTCTCTCTGTTGGAGGATTTGTTTGGAGAGCAGCTACCTTATTTATGCTTTGGTTTACCTTTAACTTAGTTTAGCATTCAACACCTCGCACCACACCATGTTCACACACCCACACCTACACTACTGATTTTTACTGACTAACCCATCCCATTGTGGTAGCTCCTTAGTTAAGTTGAGTTTGTTTTAATAAATATATCCTTATATCGTCTCCTTTCCACATTGTGGCCAAGAGCCAGGCCACGACAGAGAATCTAGTGAAGAAAGGTTCCTGTCATCTTGAAACTCCGCGGTAAACCAACGAGGAAGAGAGTTGAGAAAACTACCGCTCACTTAATTTACAGCGTGTGCTTGCTATGACATTAACATGTTACTTCCACAACGCTAGCCTTCATCTGTCTTCTCTCACAACGCTCAACGAAACCACAAGTAATCTCTTAACAGGAAACCATAGATTGTTCCCTGAACATGTGTTGAGAGTATGTACATTAGAGCAAAGCCAGTAAAGGGAAACATGCACACTTCATGCTGTGCGCGGAGCAGCTGTGAGTTGCTAGCTGAGCTTATGGTTGCCACTTACTGA
The DNA here is from genome assembly GCF_000735185.1 of Notothenia coriiceps. Taxonomy (NCBI): domain Eukaryota; kingdom Metazoa; phylum Chordata; class Actinopteri; order Perciformes; family Nototheniidae; genus Notothenia; species Notothenia coriiceps. Next base: position 8,662 of record NW_011364825.1, read on the forward strand.
CATTATTCGTTTATAACTTATGGTCATCCCCGTGGTTTTTTCTTGAGAGAGCAAGTAAGGCCAAGTAAACACAGCAGTATACACAGCAGGATGTGATGTGTGAGTGATTACAGCAATATCGACTGACGTTCCCCGGTTCTTTATGAGACCGATTCAAAGACCATTAAACAAGCCAGCTGAACGCAACTAATGTTAGATGAACCGCAAGTTCTGACGTCGAGCGGGAGCTTAACATTTCATTGCTTTTGGTGTTGAAAAGTTATTAAAAAAACATAAACAGCTTATCATAAAATGTTGTGGGCTGGTGGAGCTTAGGGAATAGAGCTACTCATTAGATTTGATTATGGTCCGGATTAAACACTTCATGCCTTTTTACCTCCACGTCCGGTCTCTGCTAGTGCAGCATTGGTGCAGTTCTACAACATTTAATATTTAATTGTACGTTTATTCAATGTATCAATTAGGCTAGGTTTGGCCATAAAACAAATATCAAACATCACAATACCTTTGAACAAATAATTCAATTTTAATACTGCGACTATATTGTAGGTTAAATTAATTATGCTTTCTCAAACATTTTTGAAAAAGGTTTTTGTCGACTAAAGAATAAATATCTAGTGCATTCCGAAAATGACATCGCTAATGTAATGCCGCCTTTAAAACCAGGTAACATATTATTATTACGATGGTTTTGGGTAAGGTGGGTTAAACACAAATCTAATATGATCATAAATGACGTATTGCGATATCAATTTAATACAGATATATATTGCCCCAACTTAGCACTTATACACCAAAGCAAAGTCCTTGATGTGAAATCCTACTTGGCAACAAACTATAAACTGGTAATGCTCAATTACGAACACAGTACATTTAATTGTCTGCTCCAGGGCAAAACTGTCCTCTAGGTTTTATGGAAATCCGTTCATTCAACATCTTATTGAAGTTTTTTTAACTAAGGCTTAAAACTGTAACTGTTTCATTTAGAAAATTGAATTTCATTACACTTCTCCAGATGTATCATTTCTAACTTTTGTTTGGTGTTACAAACCAGAGAGCAGACATTTAACCAAGTTTTTCACACAACATCATCTGTGAACTCCACACTTCCTGCAGACCTTTGGCTATCACAGTATTGAGCTGTTTCGATGGCTCCCTTTGGACTTTGTAAAACTTCCTCCTGTCATGTAAAACAGCTCGTTGTCATGGTTCCCATACCATCATGTATTATTGATTGTTTCGGGAAGCTTTCTGCTGTAACTCACTCTTGATGTTAATGGCTATCATTTAAGGTTAAATGTGTGATAAGATTGAAAGTGAAGCATATACTAGTCAATGGAAAGTCACAAATGAAAGTGAAAAACACCCGGAGCATAGTGCACTAGACCTTAGGTGAAAAATGTGCATTCTTGCCAAAGCTGTGTAACTCCCCTTTAGGAACTTGCAGAGGAGGAAAGACCGGAGGTAAAGCTGGTACGTTTTGAAATCTGCAGTTATGTCGAACAACCCTAACCCTAAGAGATAGTATCGGTGCACTGAATGGCTGCCCATAAACAACCACTAGACAACAGATAGCACTTTAAATGTGTCTGAACACACCCTCACATTAGGAAACCACTTGTAAAGCAGCTATTAACATATTTTCTGTAATTTCTTATGTAAGTGTTGAATAGAAAAATTGTGTGAAACCAATCTATGCACAATTTATAAAGTGGTTACAGCCAAACATTATGGGTTAACATTTATTTTATACAAACACATTATGGAAAGTCAACATATAAAGGGTAATGTAATAAGCATCCAATTGCTAAAACTGTCGAAATGCAACTGTCAAAATGTCAAATGTTATGTTTGCATGACGTGAATTCATTCAGAATATCCCATTAAATTCAATACAGTGAAACTATGCTTGTTATGTGTGGCTTCTAAAGATATTGCAGGCCGGTGTCTCAGCTAATATACTGTGGAGAAAGCATGGGAAATATGTATTCCCATCACACACACAATGTTTGTAAAGCATGTATCTACAGTGTTGAGGGAAAACCGTATTCCCATGGTTCGGACAACACATTATAACATTACATGATCCATTACTGAACCCAAGGACCAAACAAACACAAAGAAACAAGAAGCAACAATAATTCCTATCTTATCCTGAGCCGTCTTGTTTCAACAAGGACATGGACGGGAGAACATCTTGGTTAAATAATACCCGTGTAAAAACAAACATATCTTGTATACACAAGTTACCAAATGCTCATGAACTCCCAACATAGCTTGTGCCAAACATATCAATAAACAACAAGGCTTCAGTGAGAAAAGATTTCAAGTCATTCATTTGAACGTTTCCCTCATACTCTTTGAGTGACCTTATGAGACTCACAGCTGCCCTGACAGGGACAGAAATGATTTCCCATGCTGTAAAGAGGTCCCCATTTCTATCTTGATCACTGAAAACCATGTTGTCTCTTTGTCCTTTATAAATAAAATCAACCGTTGTTAGTCCTATAACAGCAAAACAGCTAATATTAAAGGTCCCCTATTATGCACAATCCACTTCTCCATGTCTCTTCTACATCAACATGTGTCCCCTCTTCTTCATGTCTCTTCTACATCAACATGTGTCCCCTCTTCATACTGCCAAGGCACACA
>NW_011364825.1:11418-11777 GCF_000735185.1 Notothenia coriiceps
CATGTCTCTTCTACATCAACATGTGTCCCCTCTTCTCCGTGTCTCTTCTACATCAACATGTGTCCCCTCTTCTTCATGTCTCTTCTACATCAACATGTGTCCCCTCTTCTCCATGTCTCTTCTACATCAACATGTGTCCCCTCTTCTTCATGTCTCTTCTACATCAACATGTGTCCCCTCTTCTCCATGTCTCTTCTACATCAAAATGCGTCCCCTCTGTGGAAAGAGACTCTGAAAGTTTCAGGAACAAAGATTCTCTCTCTTTTGATCCATTTCTATAAAACCTGTCTGAAAATGAGCTGATCAGATTTTGGCCACTTGATGATGTCATAACGATGTTTGTCTTGTGTAACCATTAG
>NW_011364825.1:11799-22859 GCF_000735185.1 Notothenia coriiceps
CAGTACATTAATTCCAAGTCAAGTGCATTTTCTTTTCTCTGTAGGATAACTACAACAAAGTGCATTCAGAACAAAGCCAAGGTGCTTTAAAACTGCATAAACATCTAGGCCAGTAGGCCTACAACAAAATAGTGTAAATAAAGACTGTAACAGCCAGGCCTTCAACAACAACAAATGCACCTATAAGTTTGGTAACCTAACGTGTTGTTGTGATGACGTAATCAAAACGCGGCGACAAGCACGGCGCGCGACCATGCTCGCGGCTGGCTCACAGCCAAGATGTCTGCCGCTTATCAGAGAGAGAGGCGCGGATTGCGATTTGTAAAACGTGTTCAGCTGACATTTCTCGAGGGGGTGTAACTGCAAAGACTTTCACCACTTCGGGATTACTCCACCACTTGAAATCAAAACACCCGGACAAATATGCGGAGTATGATCAACGTAACCCTGTTCTCTGACATTCGGTGATATTTTTTCGGTGCTAAAACCCTTTCGGCCGAAAGCCGAATGGCCTTTTTAACCATTTTCGGCCGATAATTTTCGGTGGCCGAATATTCGGTGCATCCCTATCAATAACTCTTTCCCCAACTTAACACCCCTGAATAAAAACTACCTCCCTGAAACACTTGAAATAATGTAGTTTACAGCATAAACAATGACTTTTATAATGACATTAATAAAGATGACGGACGTCGATCGGACCATAACCCAAACAAGTTAATAAGGTATAACAGCTACCTCACTTATTGGGACTGATAGTGAAGTATTTGGGACCAGGGTTTGCTGCACGACGTAGTCATTGGCCTGCCATGGCTATACGCTTGAAAGGGAGATAAGCAAAACAAGGGAACAACTTTGATATAATAAATGGAGTTGAAAAGGGATATAACATGTAGAAAACATCCATTGGTTGCCTGTAGTTAGACTACATAATGACTGTATGGTGCTCACAACAACGAGCAAGCTGCTACACTATGCTATGTCTGATTCAAGCAAGTTTCTCATTTAATACAACATGAAAACAATTTGTTGTTGTGGCCCAACATATGTTTTGGAGAACAACAGGATGTGAACAAACATTTTCGAATGTCTGATGAGATCCCACCAATGGGTTCAGTGGAAATGAGAAGAACCCCTGTTGCGTTGAACAATGCGTTACAGTGTTTATAAAATGTGGGCGGCCTTTTAACCAAAGAAACTGGATCGGATTAAAGGGTTTTATCGGTTAAAACACAAATAAAAGGTGACAAGGGAACAATGGGGATAGAGAGGAACTTGGCGAGGCTATTTTAAGGGACGTATACGAGATTCCTATTTCAAACTTGGAACCAGTGACTGTCCTTTGGCGTGTTGAGATCTTGTTATTCCACATTTTGTTGACACTGGTTGCTTGAGATGGCACGGTGGCTTAATTGGATTTCTGTATCGGAGACGTGTCCTCAGAGTCCTAATATGTGATTATGGAAACATCGTAATGTCAACCTATTAGATAGATATTCTCTTATTCACTGTGAAATCACATGTTGACCTGAACTACTGATGCTTTGATTGCAATTTAACCTCCCCGTTGGGGTCGAACAGGAAATCTGATCTCGCTACTTGGGGAGTAAATCTGAAAGGGGGAGGATGAAGATAAAATGCATTTGATGACTGTATGCTCTCTGCTGTTTTCCTTGGAAGGGAAAAATGATATTTTATGATCCCCTTGAAGTCCCTTTGTTTAGCCAAATCACTTACTGTGTCAACAAATAACAGCGAGGATGTATCAGGGTATTATGAACTAACTGCAGGAGGGGAATTTGGTTTGGAAAACAAGGGACAAAGTTGAGTTATACAACTGTGCTTTTGTATCAGCTTCACTTACGGATGTCCTGCCAATTTTTTTTAACCTTCACAACTTCGCAGCCACTGATCAGCAAGGTCCCGACTGCTCCCTGTTTCACTCATAGTCAATAAACTGCTGAACCAAACAAAATAAATCCTTGGAGTTTTGATCTTGTGAGTAATTCCCGGATATGCATGACTGTGGTCAGAAACGGCTGATTTTAACCAGCTCATTGTGGATCGGTTATTCGAATACAAAAGTCTATTATGCCGTGTGCTTTGATCACCGGCCCTACTGATCAGCAACATATGCCTGACACAGTTGTTGAGGACAGGAAGTAAAGGTTTTGTTTTGCTTGTGGTAATGAATTCAACCACGACAGAAATGAGGGTTAAGTCAGATGGATATGAATGTGCCACCCACTTGAAAAGTAACAAACCTATCTTCTTCCTTCCAGTAAAAAGTTATCAAGCAATAAGATCTAGCCTTGAATTTGTCCTCAAGTTTAAACGTATCTTCTTATACGAGACTCTATAATTTAAGTCCCAACATTTCCCAAAATGTGAGGAATCAAACTCCGGACAAATGCTTGTTCCTAGATAGAATTTAAATACTTTCACTTATTTGTTTAAAAAAGCGGTTAAGTCTTGAAAAGAAAACCAAGATGAGCAGTGGATTGATACAAGATATCCATTCACAAGCCCAGGCATGCTAAACCAGTTAACAATTGAAACATGTCAAACTAAGAGCAATGGCTTCATGATAAAAACCACGTGCATCCATGTGAACGGCAGATATGATTAATACAGTCTCTAACTTCTGTATCATTTGTCCTTTGTGGCCTCTCATCTTAGCTCGAGGGAGAACTGATCATGTGGAAATGCCAATTCCCGAGCAAACAGATGAAGACTTCTGCACACATGAGACGAATACATCTAAATGCCCCCAGGAACAGATGCTCTGACACACTGGGACGGTTCATTCTTAAGATGACTTCCCACATCCCAAATACGCATGAACCTCGAACTTGTGCAAATGTAAGGCAACATGCCATTCACAAAGACCTGAGGCCTTTCTAAGAGCACGCATGGAACAACCACGGTACGATGAATCTCCTAATTAAGTTGGACGTTCTTTTACAGAAAGGATGAAGTCATCCACTAATCATGTCACAACTTCAAATGTCATCCACTTGACAGCAGACTGCTGCACAGAGGTTCAAAAGTGACCATTAAATAACATTTGATCATATTTACATGTTTTTAACCTAAATGTTGATTGCACAAAATAGCGCCTATAGAATATTAAAACAATTGACATTTTAATTCCATACAGGCCTTACTTTAATATACATTTCTGTCTGCCTCCAGGTATGATCTTTAGGGGGAATTAAGGCTGCATTACCAGCATGTGTGTCAACCATTGCGCAACCAAAACAGTAGGGCCGCCCCCAGAGAGTTGACAAGTCAAAGTATCTGTCGGGGATGCCTAAGTAGGGCTGAAAAGTTGTCTGTTTCCACTTTAAGTTGATATCCTTAAGCCTCTAGGGGGATATTACAAGGGTGTGACTGCGGGTCAAATCCACAGCTCCTTCAAAAAAACTTTTAAAGATGTGGTTACGCTGCGAAATCCGTAAAAACCCTCAATGTCAACCATCCAAGGACCAACCAAAACAGACTTTTTGGGGATTTGCTTGACGACCATCGATTTAATAGTTTCTCCAGTGCATTTAAATACATTATCATAACCCCATAAGAGAGCAAAGAGCCCTACTTTTTAAATGTGAGTTGATGTTTTTGGAATGATCAAATGACAGAGAGGTGAAGGGAAAGAGGTTTATGATAAATAAGCACTGTGGGAACAAAGCTTCCCACTGTGTCCTTGTGTTTTTTGGACAAAGAATAGACCACAAAATACGACGTTGTCATATTCTGTTTCATTTCACATGAGAATACAGCAGAGGAGAGTATTTAAATGAACTCTTCATGGACCCACTTGAAGGGGTTGCCAGATTTAAACATAAGTGGCTTCACTCTCCTTCAAGGGATCCACTTGTTTTTATTCAAAGAAACTGAAAATAAGTATCACATAAAAAGTAAGAAGAGTTAGAAAACCTTGAAGAAGAGGGTGTATTGATGCCATACTGGAGCAGCAGAAAAACTATAATTATTGAATTACGCAACTGATTAATGGTTTCTTCTTTAAAATGTAAGAAAATTGTGGATTTGCAATTTCCTATATCCCACACTCAGACAAACTAAAACCCATTGCTATTAAAATGACACAAGAAAGAGAAAACCAGGAAGTTATGGTGGTTGGATTTTGGTTATAATAAATAGTCAAAGTTTGTTGTGTCTTCCTTGCTCAGTATTTACTACATACAGCAATATTATCTCAAAATGTAATCATAAAGAGATTTTAAGACGTTCATGAATCACAAAAGTCCCCAAGAAGAGAACAAAAATCCTGATTTGCTCCAAATGTAACGTTACATAATCATAATAAGTAGCAAATGGGGAAATGTTTGACACAGTCTCGGAGTTCAGAGGAAACCAAATGTGCGGTTGTTGTGTGAAGTGCTGTTAATTGCCTCTGATAAATGTATCGCTGTGATTTCTGCTTCACACTTGCTTTCAGCCCACAGAACAGACCCATCATCCTGGCTCCGGTCGAGTTCTGCGTCCTTGTGACAGTGATTTCCCCCACTAATGTTCGCATTCACATGACAATAGCCTGAACATAATAAATCCTTGATCCGATCCAACAGTTAATTTCAAGCTTGCACGTCAAGATGAAAAGGCCCCGAATACTTTAACCCAAAGATGAAGTTAGACTGGGCATGGACACAATGACTGCAGACTGTCTTTTCCCCTGGATCTGCAACAGTGAACTGCAAAATATGAAATTCTCAGGGCACGAGGTCTGGGCTGTGTGACAGGAACAAAAAATCCTTTAAACCCAATGTTCCCTTTATTGGTTTTGAGGATACTGCATGCATGCTTTACCGGTAAAAGTCTGTGCAAAGACAAACCTTTACCGCAACATACTGTCAACGAAAGACTCCTTGAACACCCCTGAGAATTTTGTTAGGACTTACATAATTCTTTTTCAATTTCATAAATCAAAATGCTCCACAACTGTGGGTTTGGCAGTTTGCAGCGGCTCATAAAAAGGCTTGCTTTCTTCCAAGTATTGAGTTTCTCCTGTTTGGTGCCGGTAAAGCCTGTCTCCTGAGATCAGACATCAGACTTTAGTGCAAAGAACAAGAGCCTCTTAATTATGTGCAGGCTTTGGATCGAAAACATCGCCATTGGGTTATTCCATTAGGGATGAAACCTTGTTTTTTTTAAAAAGTGTTTCATTTTGTTTTTATTGCTGTTGGAGGTTTAGTATTTGTTTGAGACTCTGAGCTACAACCTGTACAATATGAAATGAATATGTGAGCTAATACTTCATGTATTCAGCCTTCCAAGAACGCATTATCTCAAAACCAAACCAAATAACTTTAGTTTTACCAATGACATGTGACTGGTGATCAATATTACTGAACGTCGACAACCCCAACACAACCGTTGTTATACTGTACTGCAGCATTTCTGATGAGCAGATGAACGAGTACATTGTTCAAACTTGCAGAACATTAAGTGGACATTTTAATTAGAGGACAGCTCGAGGTTTAATTGGTCTAGCGGAAGAACAGAGTCATCCATTAGTGTTTTAATGTAATGATACGGCCATAAAAACACCAATATGCACATAACACATCATCTGAATGTGAACACAAATGTTTAAGAGGAATCTCTAGGAAAGTGTGGGGCAGTGTTAAATCTCATTTAACGAGAAAGATGTGCAGCCAGACGTGATCTTGTGACTAAAACATGAGTCACAGGGTCCATTTGATATGCAGCAGCGAAAAGAGTATTAATCACCGAGGCGAGCTACTCATATATCTGCAGAGAAATGAGACAGTGATTAATAACTGATCACAGGGAAATGCACCTAATGCAAAGTGACATAAACTATTTTTGATTTTCTGAGGCTGGATTTGCAGATTTAAGGCTTTAAGGAGAATATATTGATATTATGAGAATAGATTTATATATATATATATATATGTTTATTTTCCTCGTTTGCAGTAAAGCAAATGTACATTTTCTGAACTCCATCTGTTGTATTATTTGGCTTTTGCCACTTACTCATTATAATCACATTGCTGATGATCATCTACCAAAATTATCATATTTGTAATACCTTTTGAGAGCATCAATAGTCAACCCGACAATGTTGTGGCAACTATTTTATGAAGATATTTGGATACAAAATGTTTGAATTTGATTATTGTCCCCATATGTCCCACCCCTCAGTCAATTTATAAATGTGTTTTTATTTTTCTGGGCCAATTTGGGATGTATTAGAAAGAGAAAAGTGGTACCGAGGCCGAAATTGAACCTGGGATATTTCGACTGGACCAAAGTAATCAATATCTTCTTTTGTCTAGACATTTTTTAATATTTAACATGTTTATTCTCAACAGTCGTAGGATGATACAACAGCAAGATGTACACCTCAGACAAAACACAAAATCTTGTTTTATAATCAAATTGGGTTCATTTTGGACTGATTCGTGCAGGTGTGACTACCGGAAGTGATCGACTCGCTCCTTGCCACAACGCCCACCTCCTGTGTGAGACATGCATGCTTTGCCTTATGCTCTTCTCCTATATTTGAAACAATTAAGGTTTCCTGGAGGGATCGAGTTTACTCCTGGGGATTCTGCATGCGAGGTAATAGACCACGACGATAGAGCAGAAGCAAAACGAGTCTATTAAAAGTTGGCCTCTGGATTTACAGCCTGTGTTAGAGGTTGGCTCCTCTGGACGGACCACATGCGTGTGTAACTCATCCTGGTACTTAAACTGCCTTTCACCTGCCGTGTGTCACTTCTCCTGGATGAACCAACAAGCTCTATATCATCAGAGAGATCAGCGGCAACATACTTTCACATATCGTTGTCCCTGTTTGAGGCCACAGACACGATGTCTGCTGAAAAAAACAACTACCCCAGCAGAGACCTGATTGACTCGTCTTTCCGCACTGAGCAGGCTTTAGAAAACCAGCGCTCCCTACTGGTGTCAAATGTTCTGTGAAGGTGTGAAGGTCTAGACATACTTCCCACTTTCTCTCTCTCTCTCTCCCTCCCCCCCCCACACACACACACACACACACACACACACACACACACACACACACGCACGCACACACTCTAACCTCGTGTGCCACAGCTTGTTTCAGTTTGCAGATTCTCGTGAACAATCAGGGTTTTCATCTAACGATAAATGACATTCTCCCTCAATCTCATTGTTCTCGTTTGGTCTATAATATGTCAGAAAAAAGTGAAAGTTTTGTTTCCAAAAGCTTAAAATGTTCTCCTCAAATATCTTGTTTTGCCCACAATTTAAACACCTTCATTATACTGCGTAAGGAAACCGGAAAGCCTCACATTTAAGAAACAAGAATCAGAGAATTTGGACTTTCCTAAAAAATGTACAGCTTTAAAATGATCTTAATTAGAGCAGATCAAAACCTTTTAAAAACCTGTTTACACCTTATTACAAATAACAGATAGCCTATTCCCATCATCTTATCACCATAAACACACTGTTTTACTCTCTTTGCCACTATGGATTTACTAAATAAATCAGTACAAGTTCCCTATGCATTTTCCGCACGTGAATCCATGACAGTGACAGTGTGGCACAGACAGCAAATTAAAGATGAAAGGTGTCAGTTAATGGAGCCTGCAGGCGCTACTCACGCTATAATTTAATTATGAAAGCATAAAGGAAAGTCTGCTCGGAGGATGATTAACACCGGCAGGGATGCAGAAATGCCCACCCTTCGTCCAGGAAACATCAAAGACTTACACACACACACACACACACACACACACACACACACACACACACACACACACACACACACACACACACACACACACACACACACACACACACACACACACACACACACACACACACACACACACATACCCTGTCAAATCAGTATTAATATGTTTCATGCCCTTATATTTTTTCGTATTAAGTCATTTCAAGGAGCTTAAATTGTCATTCAGAGTGAGGCAGGGATTAGGCAGAAACCTGCAGGGTTTGGTCAAACAGCCCGGGTGATGTAATGCAGGTTAAACCGGCCTAAATGTAGTTGGCACACATTAAAGCCTACATGTACAATGTTGCTTAAATAAAGAAAAGTCTGTCTTCATTTAAAATCTGGGTTTTTTCCCACCAGTATAAATCGGCTGCCCTTAATTTAAGGTGACCACTCGGCTGGTAGGGATTAAGGATCAAACCTTCCATGTCAGGTAGAATTGTTTTAAAGTAAAGTCTTTAGTCTTCCATTTGTACAGTTTAAGGACAGCCAGGTCAGAGATTATGGAGTCACAGCTTGCACTCAGAGCCTATCTGACCCTTCAGAGGCTCTCAGACAGAGCTCCCAATGCAGAGGAGCCAGAACCGGAGGATGATGATCTATTCATGGGTACATAAATACCAGTTCCACCGATACAAACAGAAATATATGAAGTAAGACTAAAAAAAACGGACACCCTGACCTCATATTATAACTAGCTTAATATACAAATGATAGTTTGTGCCAGCCTGGAAATGCGCATAAATTATGTCTTCTTGGGGATGTCCATATTGATGCTGAGCAGGTAAAAAGCTGAAAATCTTCCTGTGTCACGATTATAAAATGCAATCATTTGAAGAATAAATACAGTTACGCAAGTTGCAACCGGCTCTCAGACTGGCGTCGTTAATACACACAGATTTATGAATCGGGAGGCATTAGGAGCTTCCAACGAAAAAATAAGACGTGGACACGCTGAATAAACTCCGGACAGGTGGGTTGTTTTGGGAAAACTCTAAAATATATAGTGGGAAAGCATGCTTAACAACTTGGCTCGGCAATTAAGTATCGCCGAGAGAAAAAGGAAGATCGCTGTCCCTCGAATGCAGATATTTAAACCAAACGGTGACTTATTAAAGTGCACGATATGAATTAAAGAAAAGCTAAAACAGGTGAAGTTCAAGTACTCGTTTGTCTGGTTGAGTTTGACGACTCGCAGCAACGTGTCCGTGCGTCATGCCTCAGCGCGAGCCATTTATTTCCTCATAGTAATGAAAACAACAAAGAGTAAACAATCACTTACTTTTGGCTTCTTCATATGGAACGACAGGAGTAAATCCAGTGTGTGCGAAAGCCTATTTTATTTTACTTCTACGGGGAGGAAAGGGGTTGTCATCATCCTGTGTGCACATATCCAATGCCTAAGTCAGTGGTATCCAAGCAGAGGAGAAAAAAGCCCCAAGAAGAAGTAGAAGAAGAAGAAGAAAAATAAGGAAAACGGAGGAATCAAACTCTGAGCCTTTGCAACCTCTAGCTGACTGGTGTGTGGCATCTAGCCCATCTATCTACAGCTTAGATCCAGACACTGAGGGCTCGCAGCGGCGGAGGGAGGGCATTAAGCCTTTATAACGATGCCTGAAACCGTCAAAGAGCCGCCCTCTGACGAGCAGAGCGTGAAGAAGAGGTTCACCCCAAAACCACTTCTGCGAGTGTAGACAGATCCGGATCAGAACCAGACCCCGTGAGCATCGAATGTGATGTTATTCCACGTTATAGAAGAAGTGATTTCAGTAGACATGCAACTTATAACGTTTACTATGTTACTTTAAATGAGCTTTTGTTCTGTTCAGCACCCCCTCTCTCTCTCTTTCTTTCTCTCTCTCACTCTCTCTCTCTCTCTCTCTCTCTCTCACACACACACCCACCCACACACACACACACACACACACACACACACACACGTTGTAATAAAACGCGGATCAAACGTAGATCATGTTCAGATCAGGTAATCTGCGAGCGGAGGGAAGGGGTTATGAGAATTACTGCTGATCCATCACAGAAATCCTGCAGTTCCCCCCAAAGCGGACATTAAAAACGTAATCACCATAGCAGGCTTTTGGCAGACAGCACTGTGTGCGTGTAGAGCTGTAAATTGCGCTGTTCACGGAGATAATGGTGCACAAAGAACTCACAGAAAGTTGAAAGTGAGGGAGATAAAGAAGAATAAAAGTTATCTGATGTAGAGCGCAGAGAGAATTGGAAAGAGGGCCTTCAGAGAACTAGACTTTTTCACAAGTTTCCTCGAAAGATACAGACTTCTAGGAAAATACCAAGAGGTTAACGTTGCCGGGTTTAAAGCTGCAATTAGTCAGAAACTCATATCTTCTTTAAGTGGAAGTTCACCAAAGTTTTCATCTAATAAGCTCTCTTGAATGCAGGAGAGTGGAGCACCATATGCATACAACAAATGAATAAGAAATGCTATAGTTAACTGAACATTTTTTATATTTTATAGTTCTAATAGCGAACTGGTAGATACAAGACACTCGGACAGTACTGTACAGGAATTCTCAGAGAGTTTTTCAGACATTTTATATATTTGTTGTAGTCTTTTGTTCAGCCTCCGTCAAAATCTTTTGAACTTTGAAGCTTTAGGCCCCGTCCACACGGAGACGATATCAGTTGAATCCGCGAACGTTCTCTATCGTATAAACCAGTGGTTCCCAACCTGGGGGGCCAAATATCGCAGGGGGGGCGCCAGGCCTCAGATGATTTGAGGCCAAATATCATATTTAAACTTTTTTTTTAGACTTTTTTTTTTTTTACATATAATTGTAACAGAATACATGATTGCCACTATAAGCCTTGTCTCCACATTACAATAACATATAAAAAATAATGTATTAATTAATTTGAATAAAAATTCAAGTTAGAAGCTATTAAAGGCATAAAAAGACAGAAATGTATAATTCTTTCTTTAATAGAAATGTTTCTTCTGCCTGCAAAGTGTCCAAACCAGGCTTTTCTGGATAAGCGCATTTTTAAAACATAGTCAGTGTCCATGCCGGTTTCAGTTGGATTATTTGTCACAGTTGCTCCGATCAGATCGGTCTCCTCCATTTTGTAGATTATTTACGACTTTTGAATCCACATAAACACATCGACAAAATCCGGCTTACTTTGAGCATGTGTTTTAAACAGTTTGATCCCTTTGTGAATTGTTTCCACTTGCGCCGTCCTTTAATTTCTTCATTCAGCGGGAATCCAAATGAATGAATCCTGAGTCCAATAACCATCAAAGTCACTCCAA
>NW_011364827.1:0-654 GCF_000735185.1 Notothenia coriiceps
GTCATTGTGTTGTGTGTGTGTGTTTGAGTTTTTACAAAGTAGTTACATACAGTAGCATGCAGTGATAATGATGTGTATAGAGGGTGGTGCGTGTGTGTGTCTCTCTCTGTGTGTGTGTGTGTGTGTGTGTGTGTGTGTGTGTAACTAATAGTCACTCATTTCTTATCCAGTTGTATATCGATCCATCTTCTCCCGCTTCTCCGTGGTCGGGTCACGTCGGGTTGTATATCATTAAACAAAATGGCCATTCTTCACAGTGGGTCCTTTTAGTTCTGGTACATGATGCCAATACATTTGGACTTTAACTTAAGTCATATTTGAATGACAGACTTTGTATTTTAAAAGACTGTCTCCACACTTCCACTGTTATTAATAATTCTACTTGACTAAAAGATGTGAGTACTTCTCCCACCTCTGTGTGTATCACATCCATTGACAGAAGTGAATCTATTGAGTCCCTCTAGTGGTCAAAACACAACCATAAGCTTAAAAAACTTATAGTTCAACACTAGTGGAAGCTCATCTTTGAGTTTCTATTCTATTATAATATATTAACGATGTTCACAACATGCGGCCAGATCCTAATATGTAATGTGGTTCCATACAGGGTCCAGGCTTTCTCCCAACCAAGGCTTTGTGCCTCTCTGTCAATTT
>NW_011364828.1:0-3059 GCF_000735185.1 Notothenia coriiceps
AGCCCAGCGGGTATTGTCTATTGTGTAGAGAAAACCATCCACCAATCATCCATGTTTTACCATCCATAATTCAGCATGAACCTGCAAGCCTTGACTGCAATAATATATTAAGGGCCTTTTAATCGTTTTTTCAGCAGTCTAGAAATGTGCCAATGTCTAGTGGATTCTGTTGAAACGGCCATTGTGTGTTCAGAAGCTCAGTGTGCTGTAACATCCAAGTTTTCTGAAGACACCTTATAGTTAACTGCTGCCAAAGACTGTGTCGCATCACCTCGAAACTCCCGTTAAAGAACATAAATTACATTTGAAACACTAACAGTGCCGGTGTTAAATACTGTCTTCAACCGTCTAAAGCTTTAGTTAATCTGCCTCCTCCTTTACCTTCATGCCTCTCTAGATGTTATTTGCCAAGGGAAGTTTGTTTGAAAGTGTTTCACAGTTTGCCAAACTTACCCATTAAGTTGTCTATCATTTTCTCTTAGAGTTCAGCCGAGGTGGTGCCTTCAATCACAGGTGTTAGGTCGGGAAGAGGAGTGCGTGTATATGTCTGTTGAAAAAAGAGTGAGGATGGCTGAAGAGAACCAAAAATCCATTACATTCAAGCATGTCCATCATCATTTCATGTACTTTAGCTTGAAACATGTTGGATGTTGTGTGAACGACTATCAGGATAAGTGTCGGAGGAAAATCTCGGACTAGGCTAGTCAAAAAAGTCCGGACCTCCCTTCCGACATTATAACTTATTAACTTTCTTCGTGATTACAATTCTAATGGGTTCTGAAGAAATCGCTGGAGGCAGTCAGAGTTTGGTGCAATAGAACTTTTATTACGTCAAAGACATAAATCAAAGACCCATACTGCTGAACAAACGTTGTTTTAGCACCTTTATAGCGAAGCCTTCATGTCCCTTATTGGTTGACCTTGGTGAAGGACGACAAACCACTTCCCAGTTTCTTTGTCAGCAACTGTTTCTGCAGACGTTTACATTTACACTTCCGCACACGTGCCCTGGAGGCGTTCCGTCACATTGACCGCTTCTTGACCTTCACCAAAGTTCACTATCAAGTGAGGGGAGTTTTACCAGTGGTCTCTTTCCCAGTTGTAACCTCGCATCTCATTCGCTTCAGGCAATGTGAATAATAATTAACCTTAACCTACAAGTGGCCCCTTGATTCAACCTGACACACACATATACATGCTCAGAGAGAGAGTGAGACCCGTGTACAGACATGGGCACTAGCCTTAGCAGCAGAGTCCGCTACTCTTCTCCACATGAAGTGACACACTCATTCAGATGGAAACACTGTTCTGACTGTGTACACACCCTAACATTACACTATTATTATTATTATTATATAAACATTATACCAAGCATTATAGCACTATACTGTGAACACTCATCATTCCCCATTATGTTCAAATAATGAGCATTTCTTCAACTACAACATAAGATGTTCACATTAAATACTGAGTTCAGTGCAAGGTAAGTGAGACTTTAGAGATTTAAGAAAAGAGAGATAGATGAGAGAATAACAGGCAAAATGAGGAAGACGAGAGCAAGAATCGAAAGGAAGAAATAAAGCAAGGATCTCAACAATAATTATCTTCACACAAACGTCTAGACAGAAAGAGTGAGTGGGAGATTAGAGAGATGGAGTGATGCTGCAAGACAGAGAGGCGGGTCTCCCTGTCCTTTCCACCTCAGTGAACATCACCTTTGTCTGTCAACAAAACGTTGCCATTAACCAGCTTTAATTATGCTTACAGACACACAAATATGAAACGCACAAACACGCGCACAAGCATACACTAGGAGATGCTTTCATATCAGATTCTTAGCGCGTGTGAGACTAATTGGATATTGATTACGTCTTCAATTTTTTCATTACATCATAAACATTACATCAAGGTTTTATTACATCTCTTAGTGTGCAGGTATTACATTATGAGTTGCTTTATACCCTGCAAAGGCTTTGATCAGGTTTTTAAGTGGTTTTAACACTAGAACCGCCAACAGGTCAATTTTACCCGCAGCTGTTTTTTGATTGTATGTAACTTTTTTTCAATAGAATATTAAAGTCTCCCAGTCTGTGACTTTTCCTGAAAGGGTGTTATGTAGCACCCTCTGTTGTTAGAAATTGTCAATATGAAGTCAGATCGCCAAAACAATGGCCATTTATACCTATATCCGCCAGCGGGTAATATTTACCTCATAGAAAATGCAGCGTAAACATGACGTGTTGCTATAGCAACGCCTTTTGTCTACTGTGGTTCCTTATAGATAGAGAGATAGATTGAGAGACAGAGATAGATAGATAGATAAATAGACAGAGAGACAGAGAGAGATAGACTCATGGGCATTGCAGCCATTATATGAGGGTGGGACAAGTCCCCCCCACTTTTTCAAATGATTAGTTTAGACCCCCCCCACTTTTACCATGTGGAAAGTCCGTGAATTGGTCTATCCACTCGCCGCACTTTGTAGAGCGCTGTGTCAGTGCTTCAGTATCAAATCCATTCCACTTGCTTATTGAGAGAATGCCCAAATCAATGAAACTCCGTACCATGTTTTCACTGCTGCTTTGTACCAAGGCAGATTCTCACATAGCGCGCGCATGTTCAAGGAGTGTTGTCATAGTTGGACAGCTCAGATTTGTTGTATGAAGTGATGCCGCTAGCGGAGGTAAGGCACACACACCAAATGTTCAGGAAATGGTTAATACAGCAAAAATCAAAGCTGACGATCTCTTGGTTTGATATGTTTTCTCCCCCAGACAACATGGACATAAGAACATTTCAAAGAAGAGGAAAGTAAGTCATCAGCTGGTAGCAGTTAATCAGTTAACACAGATGGTGGCGGCGGCGTCTCACTTCTGGAGAGGAGTTTCGTCTTTATGTCATGATAGAGAGATACAAATACTGAATAGTTTAGATGAGAAAAGGCATCGAAATGCCAGGTTACTAGTATTTATCATGTAAACAGGGAACATAAATAACCCGATCTCTCTGTGCTCTTGTAAACACCATATTCCCAATATGATCATAACCGGGATAATACT
>NW_011364829.1:0-16467 GCF_000735185.1 Notothenia coriiceps
TTGGCTCTCTCGCCGCACAGTGAAGCATTCCCGCATTGACGTCACTTCCGGCTTCCCCCAAAACTTCAAAATGATTCGATGGAATTTCCCTGCGATGTTCGAAATTATTGATATTTATCGGAACGGTTTCGCACCTTCTTCTTTAAGATGACGGTTCGAGATTACTAGTAGCCCAATATTTAATTGCACAACAGTTGTTGGGAGGCTGTCACAAGCTCTTTAAGTGCAATATTTACTTCTTCTTTTTTTATAATGTAATATTGTTTTCACATTGTTGTGAATAACATTTGCAATAATACTTTTTTTAATCTTATTATAACAGCTGCTAATTCTCTGTACTTTTATTCACTATATGCTACATATTTCTTATAATAAATACATATACTATTTATGTTATATTAGTTTTAATGTATGTATTGCCTTGGATGTGCTTATTTAATTTAAATTCTGGTATCTATTTGTTTTGTTACGTTTGCTTGTTTCTATATTTTATGTAAAGGCCCGGACACACCAGGCCGAAATCGGCCATTTTTCGTTAGTGGGACGACGAAGCGTGCCCTGTCGCCCAAACTCAATTTGGTGTCTCCCGCACCGTCGGCCGTGACACGCCTCATTTGGCCTTTCATGGCCGACGCACGGCCACAGGCAATCGGACAAAGAAATCACTCTGATTGGCTCTTCAGCTAGCGAATCAATGCATGAGAAGTGAAACGGTTGCTTGAGAATGTCTTCCACAAGCAACACTCCAATGGCTGATAGCTCCATTACCGCACATAACATGTTTTTGATGGGCGAGAGTGAAAATGGAACGCACACGCCATTTGTTGTTTGTTTATATCACGTAGTCTGTTCTTCTTCTCTGTCTTCTGGTTGTTGCCTCTTTTGAATGACGAATACACACTAACGCCGCCTGCTGGTAAGGAAAGTTATTGCCACTCACGCATGCGCAGTTCGTACGTGCTCGGCTGAAGTCTTTGCGGTGTGTTCCAGTGCGACACATGGCCAAGACGCAGGGGAACACGCCGACGAGTTCTCTGGTGACTGCTTGGTGTGCCAGGGCCTTAAATCCACTCATTTTATTTTGCTTTTTTATCTGCATTTGACCTATTGCTGTAACATTGTACATTATTATTATTACTTCCCCCCCACCCCCACACTGTGGGAAAAAAATGATTTCTAACATCAAGCTTCTATAAAATCAATAAGAGGCTACAAAAAAGAGGCTCTGCTAAATGTTTACACACACATAAGAAACTAGAAAAACAGGATGTGCTTAACTCTGTCAAAAGTGAATATTGACACTCACATAGTGCCAACACCTTAATTTGCATATTGTCTTCAAAAACTTCAGAAGTAGGCTTTTAAAGGAATTTGCCAAAGGCGTCAGGAAAGTATGCTCCAATTTTCATTCCAGACAGAGGGGCTCACTTGAGCAATAGTTCACTAGCCTGTATGAACAAGACCGTGTGGGTTATATATTTTTGTTTTGGTTTGCAGATCTCCACATTGTGGCCCATTTAACATAATATAAATTAAATAAAGGGTTGCTTGAACATGCATACAAAATGATTGGAAGATTAGATTAATTTGTCTTTAATATTAAAAATAGTGAAGTTTTCCGAACTTGTGAAGTTGATCATAACAATTAAAGATTGCTTATGAATTCCAGATGTTCGTGCAGTTTGATTGGTTGGACACATTACAAACTTGTACAATTTATCAGCAATAAGATGGTTTTACAACTTGCCATGAAATCTCAAAGGAAAACAAAACTTAACTCAGTCATGGGGGAGAGGGAGAACCATGCCATTCCGACAATAACATGCGCGGGAAAAGAAGGGCGGAGAGAGGAGGAGCAGAGAGGGGAGGAGGGTAAAAAAGGGGGGCTAAATGGAAGTCTTTTTATCTCTAGTTTCCCACATCCTGTGAACGACTGCATACGGGCCACCCAATCTGAAAGAATGACAGGAATGCGCCTATTCTCCGCGTCGCGCTTTGATGTGCAGAGAGGCATTCAGGCAACTCAAATAAAGAGCATAGTCCTGGACTTCACTTTAGCCAATAAACCTCAGTGTTTAATGTGAAAATAATCAGGTAAATGGCAGGGGGTTAGAATAGCTGGAATGCAATTTTTATGAACTTCTCTCAGGTTGTGTGTGTGACTCATCGTGCAAAATGGCTTTATTAAGCCATGTGGGTGCTTTAGTGCAACTAACAGAAACAGTAGCCTATGCTTCTTTTCTTAAGTGCAGACACAACACGTGGAGAAAAGTAGACAATTACAAAGCAAGGTAATAGGGGACTGCGATAAAGTGAAACGGTATATTCTAAAAATAGAATAAGAATCTAGTTTCTCCTTAGAACAATACACTCCTATTGTTTTGTGAAGTCTATTATTAATAATAGTAGGCCTATGATCATACTTTTATTTGAGTCTCCCTCAAAAGGGAGGAGACAGCTTGGGGGGCACTTGGCTGCGAATTAGCATTTCTCTCCAACTTGAATTCATATTCACAATTTAAGTATCACCACCCCCCTTTTTCTTTATTTTCTCGCGCGTTTTTATTCCCGCCACGTCTGTGTCTGGCCCAGTCGGTTATAAGGTTGGCTGTATTTCCATTATGTGATTGACGTGCATTTGGACTGCGTTTTCACATTCCTATTGGTGCAGACAGCGGAAAGGGGCGGAGAAACATTGACGTCAGTGCATGTGGCATCGCCCTCTTACTACTGGTTTATAACCGTCCTCCCCCCTCACTAGTTGTTTCCAAGAGCCGGCGTCTGACAGAGACATTTCTCATACACTGTGTTTATGTGTTTATATCCTATAACTGTTTACAAAACAGTGCGAGGAACAGCTGTGTTTTGCAGTAGATTTTATTGTGAATTCAGTTATACATACTCTAGGTGGGACGACATTTTCGGTTATATTTTCCTGGATTCACAAGCGGCTTTTCTTTCATCTGGATGAGAGGACCCTTACTGCATTTTTGTTCCAGCAACGTGGACTCTGAGCTCTACACGGGAGACTGGAGAGTCATACAAACGGAATAATATTGCTGAAACGAACTAAAACGAAGAACACAAACACGTCGTAAACCACTGGTGGATATATCCTTAAAAGAATGCTTCTGTCCAAGCTGAATTCTCTTGCCCACATCTCCACCGTAGACATGCCGGCGAAAATGCAGCACCAAGTTCATCAAGGTTAGACGCCCTTCTTTTTCTCCTCGGTGTTGTCATTGAGCACGGGGCTGCAGCAATGGCCGGCAGCCCGCTTATCGTAGCTTATCCTTACGTGTTATATTTGATTATTTTCAAGCACGGCAGTTGTTTTTGAGCATACTATTATGTATTAACAACGTATTATCAGTATTATTGCTTTTTGATATTTCTAAACAGCTGTTTTTTTTGGGTGTATGCACTAGTATTTTGAGAGCTTAGTTTCCCGGGTATTCAAGGGCTGTGTTTATGTTTTGTCCACAGGGAAGGAGAAGGAGCCCTTCGAGAAGCTGTATCAGGTCGGCGCGGTGCTGGGTAGCGGGGGCTTCGGCACCGTCTACACCGGTACGAGGGTGGCTGACGGAGCTCCGGTAAATACGCCTTATATGTCTTATTATAAGAATACACTTTAAACTAGCTGCTTTGCATGTTTATATGCTTTTTGTACATGTTATTTGACGCGGTGTCTTCTTTGCCCCCTTCTAGGTTGCTGTCAAACACGTAGGCAAGGACAGAGTCTCCGAGTGGGGAGAGCTGGTAAGAAATCATATTAGCGCTAATATTCACCTAATTAGTATAGGCTACTATATGTAAAGGGTTAAACCAGTTCATTGTTAACAAAACAAGTTAAGTTAAAAAAGTGTCACCTCCATATTTCTATTCTCTTTAGAAGTAATTAAAATCCTGCAGTTGAGCTACAAACAGCTAACATTTCTGCCTCGTGTGTTTCTCATATACAGAGGTAGAGTCTGCTGCTGGCCCAGGTACCCCTAGGCCTGAGGCCAGTAACATATACACAATAGTAGTATATTGCTTTAATAATGGACAATTAAGTGAAATATTCAAAGTATTATAGCATTATTTTTGCCTTTGGTGTTCGAAGTGCTTATGTTATTATTATTATCTCTTCAGCCTAATGGCTCGCGGGTCCCAATGGAGATCGTGCTGTTGAAGAAAGTGAGCTCGGGCTTCAGCGGCGTTATCAAAATGCTGGACTGGTACGAGCGACCGGACAGCTTCATCATCGTAATGGAGAGGCCAGCTGCTAGAGGCCGTGCGCCACTGCCACAACAGCGGCGTGGTGCACCGCGACATCAAGGATGAAAACATCCTAATCGACCTCCGCACCGGGGAGATCAAGCTCATCGACTTTGGGTCCGGAGCCCTGCTGAAAGACACCATTTACACAGACTTTGATGGTGAGTCATCACAGCTCAAAACAGTCTTCGACGTGTTTATTTTATTTTATTAGTTTCAACATCATCCAGTAGCCCTGGTTTAGTCAGTGGCAGGAATTCCAAGGTTGTGTCATTTCTGACATCCCCCCTCCAAAGCAGCATATTAATTCAGGCTGAGCAGCATTGCCTTTGCTTTGGCGCCCCCCATAGGAGGGAAGCTGCATTTTTACAACTCAACGTTTGTAAACAAAGTCACATGTCCGCTCCCCCTGTCCCACACACACTCTGCTCTCTCACACACACAGACTGTCACGCTCTCTGCCACCTGAGCCCAGATAACAGCCTCCCAAACAACAGATAACGCTGCACTCTTAGTTAATAATTCAACCACACCTGCAATGCTTTCATTTTCAATTTGACTGAAATACAATAATAGATTCTGGAGTGCTTAGCTAATACGTGGGCATTTGTACAGTTTTTAAAGGTGTTTTTTCTGACAGGCACAAGAGTGTACAGCCCACCAGAGTGGATCAAATATCACCGCTATCACGGGCGCTCTGCCACAGTTTGGTCTCTGGGTGTCCTGCTGTACGACATGGTGTGTGGGGACATTCCATTTGAACACGATGAGGAGATCACAAGAGGGCAGGTCCTCTTCCGGAGAAGAATCTCAACAGGTAAATTCACATTCCAAAACATGCATCAGCATTTTCGTTGACATTCACATGATGTGTCACTCTCAGTTTATTGCAGCATACTTACTTCTCCTCCTCTTCCTCCTTCAGAATGCCAGCAGCTGATCAAGTGGTGTCTTTCTCTGCGGCCCGCCGATCGCCCCTCCTTCGAGGACATCATCGATCACTCGTGGATGCAGAGCACATCCTCTTCAGTCATCCCGTCCACAATGCAGACGGAGAAGGCGGAGATCCGGCTGCACAGCATCGCCCACGAGCCCACCGCCTTCACGCCAACTCCCGTACCCGCGGCTCGGTGATGGAGGCAAACAGGACTGTACTGAACTGAGACTTTTACTAAAGTAACAGACTTGAAGCAGAGAGGAGGGGCGGGGCGCTGCATGGGCTGGCCGTCCTGACACAGGCACGAGTAAGGTGTCAAAGGACTAAAAGAAAACTAAGGTCATGACTACACAATCATGGCTTGTTTTCAACCTGGAGCGCTCTCTGCCCCTCATCACCCCAAACTACTTGATTTCCCCCCGCTGTTGGGTGTTTATCAGACTGTAGTAGGGCCTGCTCTGCGCTGACAGTACATGCGCTCGCTGAATGGCTGCGTTATGTAACCTCTCGCTGCACTGCTGCATCTCTCTGGGATGAGCAGAGGTGCAAGAGGAATAAAAAAGAAGTGCCTTCTGTGAGATTGTTGGGGGGACCCTGAAAATACTTGAAAGCAAAAAAAGGCTCCTTGTCTGAGACCTTTTTTTTTAGCACCTTACAAGGCTTTATATTGTTTCCCTCTCATGGGCCTAGATCAGCAAAGCCTATGTCATTTACAACCACTGCTATCACTCCCATGTGATTAGCAACCTCATAGCAACGTGTGCAAACAAAAAAAAGAAACACTGGACTTACCTCCTTCTTTTTACTACATATCCACCTCCTGTCTACAACTCCACTTCCTCTGAGGCGGTTCAAATCCACCTGAATGCACACCACAATGCAACCATACAAAAACACAACATCCTCTGCTCTTCACTTCAAAAAAATGTTAACGTTCAAACAGTGCCTCACACTTAAATATTCAGTGGGGACAAGCATTGTAAATAATAATAACGATATTTATTATTGCCGTGACTTAAACATTTAATGAACACAGAATTTATTTATTTATCTATGAGAGAATTTTTTTGGCTGTGTGTATTTCATTCCACAGTCACTGAAGGGTCCACGTATTATTTAAAGAGATAAACAAAGATTTTTTATTTCTGACCATATTTATGGCATGGAATTATTTTTTAAAGAGCAGATGTTTGTGTGTATGTCATCTATATAACATGTAAATAGTCCCAAAAATCACTTCCATCTTAATGTCTCTGAACATTGGACGTCTACTGATGGTAACAGTTTTTGTTACGCTGTTGTCTGCTGAGGGAGCGAGTGAATTCTGAATGTGTGTGAGAATGAGAAAACCTTTTTGTTTTCTAGACTGCAGGTTGGATTGTTTTTTTCATCAATTCGAACTAGAATTGTAAATGATTTTAGAAACAATTTTTATACGATTTCAATAAATATTTTTTTAACAATGACTTTTGACTCCTTTGTATTATCTTACAGAATGTTGTTGTGACCCTTGCCATGTACTGTAGCTCCAAGTAGTCATGTTAAAGAAAGTACTTAGACAGAACCAAATGTCATACATGTAAAACAGTTACAAACACACAATTAGAATTTACTAGGTCAGAAGTATATACCATTTCTCAGCAAGTTTCCTGTTTGACATCTTTTGTAGAGAAGCAGCGCTCGCAGAGAAGATGAAGAGATAAGAGGAGACAGGGCTGGTGGAAGGCAGATAGCAACAAAAGTGGGGCGGGTTGCATACAAACAGGAAAACGCTATCTCAAAACATTCCTGGAATTGACTTTCTACTACTTTCTAAAACTGAGGTGATAGAAACCTATTCATTCATTCATTCCACCTTAATCCATCCAAAGATGCACACATGCAGGAACAGGAAATGACTCACTCACATTAATCTGACATAATGTATAAAACAGCTTTATGTTAAATGTTATGAAATAATTTACCCAGAAGCATGGCTATATTGAAGTGTTTGGAAGCCTTGGGGCAATCATTTGTTATTGGCCACTGGTACTTCACTAAGAAAAATGACATCCTCATTTTTTTAAATACATAATAATAATAAAAAAATAATAACAATAATATATATTCATTGTATTATGATTAGCACTTTTCCAAGTGCTCAAAGCGCTTTACATTACATATTGCATATATTAGACATGTAATACATTGAATACTGTGGACATATACGCACAGGGGCCATTTAGGGTGAAGTGTCTTGCCCAAGGAGACACGGCATGCTCAGATTGAACCTGTGCTTCCCTGGTCACCTGACCTGATCATCAACACACCAAACCAAAGCCACATTTCTTTTGACATTGATGGAAAAGAGGTCAAGGAAACATATGACAATCCAACTGTACTTACAGTAGGTTATTAAGCAGCAGCTGATGGTATTGACTTGTTGGTACATTGTGGGATAGTATGATCTTCTTACCATTGATAGAGGATGATCTGATCCAGTGTTCCCTAAAGGAGAAAAGAAAGGATGCATGGAACCATCTTCTCACAACATTTATAGAATTTTACTAGCTCTCATCATGGCTGCCACTTAATTACATTTACTCAGTTTTTAAACTTGACACAAGGCTCCTCTACAAAAATGTAGCTGTACTGCAAAAATACCAAAGGTACAACAAAGTACAACTATAATCCTGAAAAATAGAAATGATTGTATCACTCTGTATAACTTTTGATTCAATAAAGCCAAATACAACCAGATAAAACAACTACATTACTCATTTAATATATTCTAACTACAATAAATCCAAAAATATTTGGAAACTACATAATTTTTAAATAAACTGAAGTAGCCAGACAGTGAGATGTCTGCAGTGTCGGGCATGTGACTTTCCTAAAAAATAAAAAAATCCATTCATAATTGTTTGTATAGTTGTAAATTGCGTCACACAATCTCAAGGCAGACATTGACTTGCATGCTTTGGCCTTTAGAACCGCTGGTCTCCAAAGTGCTATTACTCGTGATACTTAACTTTTACTGAAGTAAAAACATCTAAATGTGTTACTTTTATTTGTAATTGCTTAAAAGCTTGGAGTATTTTTCAAAAATATCAACAGAACTTTGACTTAAGTCAGGGGTGTCCAAACTACAGCTCCCGGCCAACTGCGGCCCATAAGAACATTCTAAAAGTATATTGAAATACGGCCCACTCCTAAAACTTGTGCTTTTCTTATATTGTACTGTAAAAATGTATTACACAGTAGTATTCATGTTTTTATAAGCCCATGTTTTTATAAGCCCACTTTTCAGAGAAATTCAGTCAATTAAAGTTTAAAACATTTTCTAACAAACCCTTGTTGATAAAAGAAAAGCTCAATAACTTATATAAAATAAATGAAACCCTATGAAAAGCTGTGAGCTTGTTTTCTGAAAGCATATTCAAGTATCAAGCATATGTGAACCTACATTAGATATCTTATCACTTAATTTATGAGGCAATATATCTCACCTCTAGTGAGTGGCCCAGCCTTTCGTATATTTTAATGTATGAGGCCCTCATTGAAAACACTTTTGATATCCCTGACTTAAGTTAAGGATAAATGTACTACTTAAAGCATCAGTTGGAAGTTATAGTAACCACCTTCACAGCTGGATGTTAGCCACTGTCATCTTTGGTGTGAATCCCACTGAGAGGATGCTCTGGTGTGTTAATGTAGACATTGAGTGGAGATAGTGGCCAGAAGTCTATCACGGTCTATCACGGATCTGTTCCTCTGAAATGATAAGAGTTGGGGGGTTAATCAGTAGTGACGCTCCTGTGGGACTTCTGGCCTCATCGCTAATCTTCTTGTCAGACGGCGCTACCGGCAGCGAAACATAGATTTACGACACCGCAAGCAACATGGTGGTTGGTTCCCATCAGTGTCTGTCAGGTGAATACAATGTGAATTTACCAGCTATGATTAGAATGACTGGATGGGGACTAAAATGCAAATGGGCGCCATATTGGCCGTCGTTATTCTCAGACACGTTTCAAGTCATAAATAAACCAATTCAAAGTCCTGCAGTGGCTCCATGCAAGTCCCAATGTGTATTTTGGTATCAGATAATAATAGAAGGAGGCCATCAAAGGAAATGAGCCCTAAAAATAAAATGGCATTTCAAAGTGGAGTGTCAGTCTTCAGTAGTCCTTGTGATGTGATGCTGGTTCTCTTCAGCAGGTACTCACACAGCATACAATTTCCCTGAAAAGATTACAGTGTGTTGTAGACCACAGGTAGTTTTCTGCTAAATACCTCACCATTCATTTCCCCTCTCTTTCTGAGAACCACATGCCACATCTGACTCTGCATGTCGGCTGCCATTGTTAAGCATGTTCTATGCAGCTTAGAATTTCCGCATTTCCATATGTTCCTAGTATTTCAGCTGTAAAGCATGTTTCATTTGTTCAGTCTTCTTCATCTTTCAGTTTTTATTCAATTATGGATGCAAAAGGCATGGCAGGTAATCGTTGAATGAAAACCAAAGATAGAATCTATTTTGGTCTTCTTTGCAATGATGGTTGCCACTTTCTTTAACACTCCCTGCTCAGTAGCAAACGAGAAGTTAGACAGAAAGATTCTACAAAATTATTATAATGGTGCTTTGTAACTGCTAGATCTGTAAATATGTAACTGTTTGTTTGCTATACATTTAGAAGGTGATGATATGTTATTATTGTGTTTACAACCTGGTTCCATTGACCCCAGTTGGAGAAAATAAGAGAATATTGATACCATGTTGAACAAAAGGCAACAGCCAGCAGCCAGTTAGCTTAGCATAAAGATTGGTATACATTTGATGGAAACAACTAATTCACATTGCTGATTTTTCCTTGTTTGGAGCCATTCAATTTGGGTAAGCAAATTGTTGTTTAATCAGAAGTGGCTGATAGGCGACGATTTACATATGGCTGTTATCAGATCAGAGAAGTAGACGTGGCCGCTGTCCCAACCATATGAGGAAATTGGATAAAGTTCTTTAGAAATCAGCTTGATTTAGGCACATTGTCAGCTAGTATTGGCCATGTTTCAGGCTCTTTGGAGCAAAGACTACCTAATATATTATTGACAAGGAGGCCGATAGCGGAAAAACTGATTAGTCATGCTAAGCTAAATGTTTGCTAGGTCCAAACTCTTTTTCGACAAACCCAGTAGGCTATGCACCTCAGAGCCAGCTTAGAAAAGCAATTCAGGCACAGGTACAACTTTGAACTCCTTTTAATCTTAGATACAAGTTTACATTTTGGACAGTTCTATAGACACAACAGTGATCTGTGTTGTCCTATTGTTCATGTTGCTTGTTTGTTGACCACACATTTCCCTGCACTCGTGGAGATACCCATCATGCAAACAGTATTCAGAGTCCAACACGGTTTGGGTTGGGTATTTGCATGGACTGTTGGTGAGTCACTCTCTCTGAGCTGGCTGTCTAAGTTCAAAAGTGAGTCATCACCAAAGTAGAGCCGGCTGAAAAAAACAACTTTAAAACACTGTCTATGTTTAGCAGTCAGAAGAAAAGACCCATTGACCAGTCATTTGTGTGTGACCTACAGATGATAATGAGCCAATGAGTGTCATCTGTTTTGATCACATTACAGAGGCAATGTGTTCTTCCCCTCTGAGCTTTACTCAGCCTTAGGAGGCGTAACTGACCTGAGACATCCTCCCCGCCTCACCGGTGAGAGCTGATTGGCTCATCGTTCTCTTATTCCCGTAAGTCGTGAGCTGCACCTTCTTATGAAAAAGATAAAGCTCTGCTGTTGCATTATTACCCTCCTCCCTGTTCAAACTGTGAGCCGCAGAGCCGGAGATGTGAGGCAATGTTGACAAGGACTTCCTTCATCCTCAGCCCCCCCCCCCGACTCTGTCTATCTCTCTGTCACTGTCTATCTCCATCTTCTATCCGCCTGCTTGAAAAATACACTACAGGCACAGACAGATTCTTTAAACTCTCACAGATTAATTGGAATTCATATGTGCACTGGTTCGGTCTGTAAATCATGATGTTGAGAGATTGGCCTACACATATGCACATATATGAAATCTGTAGTGTTAGCCTACGCAGTAAGGATAAGAGGGACGATTATAAATCAAGACAGTAAATACCTCAATTACAGCGAAACAGGGCTGTTTAAAAAAGTCATTATAAAAGCTTTCAAGCACGCACAGATTTAATTTCACTATAATTATGAGGGACTGAAATTGACCTACATGCCATAGCTGCTACTTCAATTTGAACCTAATCCCTTAGGTGTAAAATAAGAATAAGTACTTACCATACTTAAGGGCAATTTTGTGCAACTATTCCTTTGCATTGAAAATAGGAAATTGTATTTGCAATGCAATTGTAGGAAAGACAGTATTGTGCACCTAAATGTAACACTTGACATCATATAGATATATTATAGGTGCAGAGAGGAGTTGGTTTATTGTGCCCCAATGTAAATCCTAATGTGAGAGTTAAAGGACGGTCAACAATATAATGTACATTGGTCAGTTTGGATTTATCGTGGCATTTATTCTTAATTAAAGTGAATGTATTTTATTTCAGTCAGTCATTTGTGTGTATACAGGTGTGGGACATTCCAACTGTTGCAAAAGTGAGCACTCAACTGACAACAGTTTGCCAGGGTAAAATAAAACATTGTCAACATATTATTTTTTGCCACAAGAAGCAGAACGTTTTTACATTACAGTAGTTTGAATATATTTTTTGTTTGCCTTTATCAGATCTCTCAGGCACCCACAACCAGCGTCTGATCCGGTAACACTAATTAGTGTGAATGCTGTGCCACAGCATTGTATTGTATTTGAAAGTAATTATTCAACTGTCTTCTCACTACAGCAACTACACAAACGTGTGTGCGCCCAGTCTGAGCCAGAAGACAAAACGGAGCAAAGGTATAAAATGTTACTATAACCACTTAATTTTTCTATTCTATACTGTAAATCTTATTAATAGCTTCATCATTTAATATTACAATACATCAGTGTGTCTTTCCCCGCACAGAATACCTGACTACGGAGGACATTGTTGCAGAACTCTTTGCAAAAATAACAAATACATCTTGCAGCAGGTTCAATATTAATGGAGCAATGTGTGGGATGGAGCAATCCGCGGCTTCAAAGGTGCCTCATTCGATCCCTCTCATTCGACGTCAGTTAAGTTCACTTATGATGAGTGACGAACTGAGGATGGAGGGGACACTGGTGGTCCCAAGCGTGAGTTCCTGACCCTCCTTATGGAATGCCTGAGAATGCGAAGAAAACATCATGTCATAGCAACTGTTTGTGCCCCATGGCGGTTTGACTTT
This sequence comes from Notothenia coriiceps, assembly GCF_000735185.1. Lineage (NCBI taxonomy): Eukaryota > Metazoa > Chordata > Actinopteri > Perciformes > Nototheniidae > Notothenia > Notothenia coriiceps. The sequence goes on from NW_011364829.1 coordinate 12,532, forward strand.
CCCAGCCGCTCACTGTCTCAAAATCTGATTCTAAATGTATAATTTTCTCTATAAAGATAGAACTAATACACAATTATGAATGTATAATGTAAGCTGTTTTGTGCATTTAATCATGCATTGGTCTACAATTTAATGATGGCTTCTACATATTTCACATAAACAGACAACGAAAACGTTTGTCCTTTATTCTGATAACTAGTGTATGCATCTGCCAATAAGTATTCTCAACAGAGTAGATTGTTGAATCCTTATTTCTTGCATTTGAAACAGATACAATAAAAAAAGTGAACTGACTGTTGTGTTCAACTTCTGGCAAAAACTGTAGATTTTTGCCACAGAACACTTCAACTGTGCCCAGATGTTGGCACAGAAAGGACATAACATGGCAGCCTGAAAAGACATACATAGTAAATCCATTTAATCAAGTCAATCAAAAACACACTAAATCAGTGGTTCCCAACCCGGGGGGCGTGCCAAAGATTGCAGGGGGGGGGGCGCCAGGCCTCAGATGATTTGAGGCCAAATATCATATTATAATTTTTTTTACATGTAATTGTAACGCAATACATGATTGTCGCTAAAAGCCTTGTCTCTACATTAGAATAAAAATATTTTAAAACATTTATTAATTCATTTTAAGAATAAATGCAATTGCCAGAGTTACAAAGCTTACGCTGTTAACAAACTAGATGACAGTCACATGGCTACGCTAAGCTAAAGGCAGTTAATGTTCTCCGTGATAACGTTAAGCAACTTCATTAAGTCACTTAGCAACCGCTGTGTTTCTGACACATAGAAGCTTTGGACATTCCCAAGTGAGGTTATTACTGACATATTTTAAGTGTTCTAAAACTAATTTCAGGCTTTTAGGTCAGAAACACTCTATTCCACATAGGCTCACCAGCAAAAAATTAAATATAGACAGAAAACCTAAATCTTGTAACTCTTCCCTTTGGATGTTTATCGCTTTGGACAGTTTAAGTGGACTCCCCCCCCCTTAGGGGAATTCATCCAGAAAGAACACACTGGACGCTGCACTAGGTCAGAAACCAGAGGAGACTGTGAAGTCCACCGCAGACAGACCACTTTTGGACAAAATGTACTCTCCACTAAAGGCAGCTCTTTCTGGAATAGCCTCCCAACTGAGATACGGGATTGTCCCATAGTTTTAAAGGTCAACTCAAAGAATGGTTAAGAAACAAACAGACGTGCAATCACCGCTAAATGCAGTTTAATACAGGGGTAACTCATCTTGCACTTTATGTAGCTCTTTTTTTTAACTTTATGTATGGGGGTTATTCCATATCTTATTATATAATAATATTAATTAATTTATTATATAATATATAATTAATAATAATAATAATAATAATATAATTATTAAATAATTTAATTTAAGTAGTATATATACCATATCTTTATTCAAGGGCGTGGTATTTAAATTTGAGAGCATACTTTATTGATTTCTTTCCCTCAAACCCTGTCCTCGCACTCAAATAGTGCCTGCTTGCGCTTAGATTTGCTCTGCTTCTGCTCAAACTGTACGCTTGCACTCAGATATATTGCTGCTTACAGATTTCCTGTGTTCCAGCTTAAAACCTTCTCCTCGCACTCAAGCTGTTTCTGTGCGCTCGTGAAATGTCTGCTCTCAGATTTCTTCTGTGCGCGCTTGGATCTTTTATGCAACAACCCTGTAAAAATCCCTCAACCAATAGGAGGCCTGGTTTCCTTGCGGGTGCGTTCGCTTTACTTAGGTTTATAAACTACCGCCCTCCACGGCTTTATGTACTTCACTTGTTTATTTTTTTTGGGAGGGGGGTAAGCACAGTTAGTATATATTTATAAAACGGACAAGTCAAATCAAGCAATCTGATGTTTCTCGATATAATGAGCGTATATCCCGGGTATAACAGTAGTTACTTTTCACAATTCAGTATCCCTCCGCGTCTGAGAAAAGCTACAACCGTAACGTTACGTCCGTTACGAAACTAACTAACTAACTATTGCGGCAGTAATCTTAAACAAAGTGCCGCGAGGGACTAAACAAGAGAAAAAACACTGTGGACGCGCAAAAACTCAGTCTTTCCAAAAGCATGCGTTTGACCTTTTATTTCCAAAGCTAAAATGCAATATTCCATATCCATATGCGTATATCCTTGTATGAGTACGTGCGTGCGTGCGGTCAACAAAAATTGTCCTTCTCTAGCTCACTCCCCCATCTATTACCAAGTGCGCAGGTAAAAGCAACCTGATATAAGCACAAACGTCACCACACAAATCCAATGACACACCCACCACCTATAGTGACTCAAAAAACATGTATCGTAACAAACACAGAAATGGCTTCATATGTGGCTCCTACATTCCGGCCCCTAATTATATCAACATAATAATTACACAACTGAAAAATGATGTAGGAGACAATCAAGGAAAAAACTTTTAAGGATAAAAACGTCCTTTGTTTAAGTGTCTTTTTCTTCTTTAGGCAAAAAATAGAAAATAAAATAAAAAATATATAGTTTGTTAGCCTATGAAGGAACGATATTTACTATCACTTAGTAAAAAGTCGGAAAAAACATCAATGTCAAGGTCTATGAAGTTCACTAATTTCCTCGCTCTTCTGCTTCCTGTAGAAGGCAGATCTTTGTGATAGGCCTGTCCAGATAGCTAGTTTTTGTCTTCACTCGCACCTGACGTAAGTCCTCTTCTGCCATGAATTGCAAGGTGCTGAATCATCGACTATGAGCACAATTTCTCCTGGTATGAAGTTGCGCTTGACATTTGACCACTTCTGTCGTTCCTGGAGTAGAGGCAAGTAGGCCTACTCCTTAATCCATCGTTTCCAAAACAAGTCTGAGATCTACTGAACTTGTTTCCATCTTCGACGAGCATATATGTCCTCTTTATGAAACTGTCGCTTGGTTTTATTTCATCTTGTGCTTCAGAAGTTTCAACATGTTTCCACGATTGTTTTGAAACATGAGACATACTTTGTTGGTGTTCATCAGATATCTCAATGGTGCTGCTAAGTTGTCTCCCAGTTTCAGAAAACCATTGCCTGACATCGTCGATAAATCCATTATTGTATTTCAGTGTCTTGGCAAACCATACATTTTGTTTTTCCTGTTCGTCTGCAGGAAGAAGAGGAATTACAGACTTGTGTAACAGGGTGGTTTCTTTAACCAGTTGAATGAAATGTTCAAGTTGAGTTTGTATTTGTGAGGCGTTGTCATCCCTTTGCATGAGATCCTTCATTGTTTTAATTACACTTTTAATTGTGAACCTTTGATTGACGTTCCTTTTGAAGCTTTTCCATTTTATTTGCCAAAGCCTTGGCAGTGAGTATCGACTCTCTCTTTTGTTCATCCATTTTTGCCAAATTGACATCTGAATTTGATCCACTTATTGACATATCCTTTTAATGTTTTAATGAATGAACAACAAATGCTCCATTCCACACAACCTCTAGCGGCACGCACAAACCAACACACGCAAGCAACAAGTCAGTCCCCAATGGACACGCAGCAGTAACTTATTCACACTGTGTTCTAACAAACATTTACACAGCATGAATGAAGAAGTTACTTACCGCTCGCTCCTGATGCTGTGTGGATTGTCCGTCAGTCTTTCTTTATCCTCCCGGCAGTACGCTGAAGTTTCCTTAAGCCACTCTCCAATACAGCGGCGAACACGGCTTTTCAATGTTTCCTTTTAATTCCACAGCGTCACGGATCGATCCTAGGAATCTCCGTATCCTCGATTTCCGTAGATCCACGCTGTGGTAGCCTACAAGTCTTTTTGTTGACTTAATATTGCGGCAGTAATCTTAAACAAAGTGTCGTGAGGGACTAAACAAGAGAAAAAACCCTGTGGACGCGCAAAAACTCAGTCTTTCCAAAAGTATGCGTTTGACCTTTTATTTCCAAAGCAAAAATG
>NW_011364830.1:0-1907 GCF_000735185.1 Notothenia coriiceps
GAATAACGTTCGATACATAACGAACTACCACTACGGGTTTTGCACTACTAAATACTGTGAATATGTACATTAATTATGTGACCGTCTACGTTTCCTGTAGTTATTGAATTGCTCTTTTTACCGAGCTGTTAGTGTACAGTTTAATTTTTGTTCTGCTGTTTTTATTGTAATTGTGTAACTCTGGCAGAACGATTTCCTTCGGGTTAAATAAAGTCCTATCTTACCTTATCCACTTTGCGTGCTAAGATCATTTTGATTCAACTCTCTTTTATGTGTTTCTCCATCCTTCAGGTTAAATACAGGCAGAAGTACATCAACTCTCTGGGAACCTGGAAGTCTATCCCCGACCGCCCTGAGTTCTTCTACAGCAAGATAGCCAACGACAACGTCAGCAGCGTGAGTGATCGTGACTTGCTTTCCAAATAATTTACTCACAGCATCAAGATTCAGAATTAGAAACAGGTTTATTATCAGGTCGGTTTACACGTACGAGGAATTTGACTTGGTGTCGTGGTGCATACATACAAGTCCAACAAAAATAAAAAAACACAGATAGAGATCTATTACAAGAAAACTATAATAACATTAAAACATATTACAAACACTAAGAAATATAGCAGTATTTACATAATAAAACAAAAATAAATAATAAAATAAACTAATAAATAAATCATAAATAAACAAACAAATACATAAATAAATAAATAATTAATAAATTAAATAAATAAATAGTTGAATAAATAAACAAACAAATAATTAATCAAACAAATACATAAATAATTAATTAATTAAATAAATAAATAGTTGAATAAATAAATAAACAAACAAATAATTAATCAAATAAATAAATACATAAACACATAAATAAATACATAAATAAATACATAAATAAATAAATACATAAATACATAAATAAATGAAATTGAATAAAATATGTATTGCAATTTGGCAGTAATAATAAAAAGAAAACAGATATTGTGTACATTGTGAGTGTCATCCTTTTTTTAAATTTTTAAACAATATCTTTATTGAGTTTTTCATTTTTTACAAACAATGACATCCTCAAATACACATATTAACAATGAGTGAATAAGACATGTACAAATGAGTTCAATCCATGTATAATATACAACATTTAACTTATTAATGCGTAACCAGCCAAAACACAAAGACTAGAACAAATGTAATAAAATAACTATCAATTATAAAAATCAAATGCCTTTAAAGACACACATAAAAACACTCAGCAATACAACCATTTCCAAGCAGCTATTTACTTTGGCTTTCGAGAAACTTCCTGTCATACTTTGTAATAATTGTATTTAATCTGTTTTTTCACATCGTCCTCTTCAGGTGAAGTACAAGGAGGACCTGGAGTGGCTGAGGGGCGTCGGCTGCTACGTTTGGGACACACCTGAGCTGGTGACCGCCGAGAAGAACAAGACGCTGTACAGTGGGGTAAAGGATCTGACTATTTCATTATTGATATAATGTTTTTACAATCAAAGTCAGAAGGTCTTTATTGTCATTATACTTGTGTGCAATGACGTACCACAGGATTCTCTCCTGGCAGTTTACACTAGAAAGAAATGGGAATAAAAAAAGTAACAACATCAAAGACAAAACACTAAAATACAAGGCAGTAGTTCAATTTAATTTACGAGATTTGCAAAAAAACAATTATATGATATGTTATTGTTTTGCATTAGATTAAAGTATATCATATTAAATCATATTATATAATATTGTTATTATTTTAATGTGTGTTTTTACATTTTATTTGTTTTTACAAGACAAGTGCAAGTATATCATATTATTTTAAATTACAATATTTATTATTATAGATTGTTATTACATTATATTATTTAATTATATATACTATTATATGAATTTTGCAGTCTTTTAGG
>NW_011364831.1:0-6190 GCF_000735185.1 Notothenia coriiceps
AGGTTGCACGCATGCTGGTTAGTATCAACTAGCTCAATGAGAAAATTACATGTTACTTGTTAGACGCTTTTATACAAAGCAACTTACATACTCAATACTGTGGGCAATCCCCACAGGAGCAATTTGGGGTGAAGTGTCTCAGGGACACAACGACATGCTGACTGCAGTGGGGTTTGAACCCTGATCCGAACACCAGCGCACAATCCACTGCGCCACAAAACTCCTATCATAATGGCTAGAAAACATAAAAGCTGCTTCTTAAAACATTTCCTGGAGTCTCTGAGTGATCAGTGTCCAGGACTTAGCAGCTATTTTTGAGCAGCGTTAATAAAATGCATGCACTCTAATACTTATGCAAAAACGTGTGTTCAAAATATATCAGTTTGTTCAGAAACAAAGAGCTGGCCTGCGTGCAGCAGCAGATTTAAGTGAATGGTTAAAAACAACATGAAAAATGCATCTGGATTCAATTTGCATTTCAACACCACTGAAAGGGATGAGGTGAATAATGAATCAAAATGAAATTCAGATACAGGATTAGCATCAGGCTATAGTTAGCACTGAGCTAACAGGGAGGTATGACGCAGAAACAATAGGTAAAAGCTCTGAAACACTAACATATAATCAAATAGCATGTATGTACCATGTTAAGAAACTCTCAGTGAACTTTTGCTTCAAGTCTGGAAAAAACTGAGGTTTTTCTAATTCCAGGTATTCAAGGATGACAAATGGTGTTTCGGGATTTCATTTGGGTTTGCCCTTTAAGATTTTCCGACATAAACTCCTGGAAAACGTCCCTGAAACTAAACTGGAGTGAGTTTATATGTATTTGATCCGAGGTGGTCAAAGTAACTCATGACGTTTTCCAACACTAAGACATAAAGAAATAAAGGCCACCAGAAGAGTTTATCCATTTTGTACGCCCACCTGGCAGAAAATGAGCGATGGTTTTCCGCCGTGTTTCCGAGGGCAGAGGAGTGGGAGGTTAGTGGGAAACAGTCTGTCCTCCCCCTGATTTATCCCCCTGTTTCTGCGAAGCTATTAAGGGTAAGACAATATTTTCACATTGTTTTAATAAACACTATGTGGCCCTGTCTCCCCGGCCAACTAAAGCAGACCTGCAGCCCCCGACCGACTGAAAAGACCCATTGAAACCCCATTGGATGAAATATAGAGCTGTCAGAGAGAGAACCCCCCCCCCCCACAGAGTGTGTGTTTTAGACAAATGATCCAAAGTGACTCTTAAGCAGTGTGTTATATTTTCTTTGTGTCCATTCATGCATTGTGCCAGGTTACTATAAGTGTGTGTGTGTGTGTGTGTGTGTGTGTGGGTGTGTGTCGTGTGTGTGTGGCCTAGCATTACTATACTTGTGGGGACCTAAATCTGTTTACACAGTCACGCGTGGGGACTCGCTTCCCTTATGGGGACAAATTGGAGGTCCCCATAAGGGGAATCATTCATTTTAGGGTGAAGACTTGGTTAGGTTTAGGTTTAGTGTGTGTGTGTGTGTGTGTGTGTGTGTGTGTGTGTGTGTGTGTGTGTGTGTGTGTGTGTGTGTGTGTGTGTGTGTGTGTGTGTGTGTGTGTTGTGTGTGTGTGTGTGTATGTGTGTGTATGTGTGTGTATGTGTGTGTATGTGTGTATGTGTGTGTATGTTTGTGTATGTGTGTGTATGTGTGTGTATGTGCGTGCGTGCGTGCGTGCGTGCATGTGTGTGTATGTGTGTGTATGTGCGTGCGTGCGTGCGTGCGTGCGTGTGTATGTGTGTATGTGTGTGTGTGTGTGTGTGTGTATGTGTGTGTATGTGTGTGTATGTGTGCGTGCGTGCGTGCGTGCGTGCGCGTGTGTGTGTGTGTGTGTGTGTGCGTGCGTGCGTGCGTGCGTGTGTGCGTGTGTGTGTGTTTGTGTGCGTGCGTCTCTCTTTTCCGCTCAGTCAACGATTGTCTAATGAGTTGCTGAATGATGTTAAAAAGCAGTTCAGTAGTTTTTTTTTAAATGGCACAAAAGGGGATTAAATAACAAGCTGCATTTTCTTTTTTTATTCATAAAAGAAGCTGAAGTTAGTGGCTTTTTGGATGAGTTTATATACATTTATTGTACTGTTAAATTGTCTCATATGGTAGGCCCCTGAAACATATCAGGTGATGGTAGATTAAGCTGGCATTGGCTAATAATAATAATAATACATTTGATTTATAAAGGCGCTTTTCAAGGCTCTCAAGGTCGCCATACAAGGTACACAAAACAAAAAACAAGACAATATAATCAATAAAAACAGAGGACGTGCCAGTGTGAAGAGATATGCTTTGATGATAATGTATCATTGTCCAAATCCATATAATATTGTGTCTTGATACAAAATGTGATTTAGCCCACATAGTCTATAGTCAAGTTCTACACAACGATAGAGTGACTTTTAGTCTAAATGAAGTCTTCTCTTCGTACACACTCCATAACTTCCCTCCTCAGTGTACTGCGTGAACATGTACAGTGTTTGACATGCAGGTGAGCTGAGATGTGAAAACAGGGCGAGAGAGGAAGAGGTGGAGAGAATGAAAGCCGTGGAGGGAGCTGAAGAGGGGCTAGTCTCACTTTGGTCGTGTCTCTTCTGATCAGGAGAGAGAGGCAGACAGTGGGGCGAACGAGCCTGTCAGAAACACTGACGCTCATCTGGCTAAAAGAGGGAGGAAGTGGGGGGGGACGTCACGTGGACATGTAACTCCTATTTTAGGGTTTAAAGGGTTTAAAGTTGAGTCTAAATGTACAGCTTAACCCTGTGCAATTAGAGAGGCAATATCTCCGTTAATGAGAATCGTTTTGTCCACATAACAGTAAATTAAGGAACTTTTAAGAATCAATTGACCCCCTGTGGCATGAGGTTACTAGCTACTGCAAAAGTCAGCCGCCAAAGAGAGAAACCCAGTGGCAGACTGGCCATCGGGACGTTGAAGTGGGCCGGTCGGATAAGTCACTTGTCACTACCCCGTCCCCGTCCCCGTCCCCGTCGACAATTTACTAGGGATATTTACGTGCGGTACCGAAGTGGGCCGGTCGAGAGTCCCGGGCTGATTTTTAGTCCCAGTCCCCCTGGAGAAACCCATCAGAGGAATTCAGAGCAGCTGAAGATGGGACGGCAGGATTTATACGTATCGATCGCTGGAAGGTCAGCCTTTAGTGCCTGGGGAACATGTGACAGAGGGAAGGCAGGATGTAGCTATACTCGCCCCTCAAGGCCAACCCCGAATCAACTGCAAACCATTCGAACTACGGCTGCATCTCACTTCGTCGTTTCCCTGCGTCTAGTCCCTCCCACCAAGGAAGCATGGAGAGACGCAAGGAAACCACGAGAAGCAGGGAGATGAGTTTTCAGAGCAATGGGACGTCCTTTCCTCCGGAGCGTCACGTGAAGCGACGTCCGTTTGTGATGACGCCGCACAGCTGATCGTCTGACAGCAGCCAGATCAGTGCATGCGCTGCATCGTCCAATCAGTGAGCGATACACAGTAAGGGGGCGGGACGAGTGTCTGAGGATTTCACCGGAGGATGGTCTGGTAGTTCCTCGGTTATCGCTCCTCCGGCAGAAATAAGGCCACTGGGACGCTACTCAAGATGGCGCAGACAAATCAACTTCCGGTGATACCGAGCCCGAGGAGCGAGGTGAAAAATAACCGAAGTGAGACGCGCCCTCTGTGATTCAATTTATCAGAGGTGTAACTGATTTGGGAACAGCCTCCCTGACGAACTGATGGCGGTAGAGAACTGTCATTTCCTGATACACTACAAAAACTTGAAACGACCAAACAAACAAACAAAAACGAAGCCTTGCCCAGTTAACTTGTCGAATATCTAGTCAGAATATGTCTGCTATTAGACATACATACTTCAGAAGAAGCACTGCAGTGAGATATCGTAACATATACTGTATATATATATTTTAATCATTTAGTTATTGGGAGAAGGGGTGGGATTAAGTAAGTGTAAACTTCTTCCCACCCCTTTTCTGATGTGTAATTAGGTAGATCATTAGTTTATATATAATTTAGAGTCAGCAACATTTTTGTTTATCAATTTGACACTGCTTGAATTTGTATAGAATAATAATTCTCATGTTTAATTTCATTATTTTTTTTTTTTTTTTGTATCATTGTTTCACACATTCGAAATAAATCAAATCAAATCAAAAGATAACATCCCATGTCCCACCAATACAGAGCACAGGTTGTGTTTATTTCCAGCCTCTCAGGTGCTATCCTTCTGCTTTCAGTCTGTTTAAAAAGACCTGCCTCACGCCTGGTTGTCCCCCCCCCCCTCTCTCCAGCAGAGGACCCCCCTCTGACACCCTAAATTAACCAGAGGCAGGAGAGATCACAGGTCACACATGAGAGGAAGTGACGGCTGCTCGCTGTACAGAAAGGTTAATGTCATGCGTGTAAGGTGATTAAAATTCATGTCGAGGAGAGAGGAAGTCACTGGGGTTGGTGTATATTGGGTGGGGGGGTCATGGTGCTGCCTGTTTTTTCTACGCATTTAAATGTTTCTGCTTCTACTACTACTTATTAACGCCATATCTTGTTTAAATCATGCACGAGAGATCAGCAAAAGGGAGGTTGTAACAGAGTCTGTAAAACATGTTGGACACGAGGTGAGAGGTCATGTTTTTCACAGGAGAAAGCCAGAGGCAGAAAGTCACCCATGTACAAAATCTGGAGCCCTTTCATGTTGTTCAGTGGAGCTGAGCTGGGAAATGGACCTGCTTTGGCACTTTAGGGGGAAAAGATATGCCTCTAGCAAAGATTAAATCAAGTAGGAAGTGTTACAATATCAGATAAACCTTTATTGATCTTCTTAGGGGAAATGCAGGTGTCTTGCCGTAACATTCAATAAGGTTGAAACACAGGATATGACATAATCAAATCAAAATGTATTATAGCCCCAAATCACAAGAAATTCGAGGCGTGTGGTGCAGTGGGTTGAGCGTTGGGGAGCACAGGTTCAAACCCCACTGCAGTCAGCATGTCGTTGTGTCCCTGAGACACTTCACCCCAAATTGCTCCTGTGGGGATTGTCCACAGTGTTGAGTATGGAAGTCTCTTTGGATAAAAGAGTCCAACAAGTGACATGTAATGTAAAATGCCTCAAAGGGCTGTACAAAGCAAAAACAAATACAAACGTCATAGCTTAAAGATTATAAAAACATTATTATATATATTACTTAATAAGATCACAGCTGCAGCAGGAAGTGTCAGAAAAAACACAAAAACATGCAAAGGTCATTTCTTATGAAGTTTTAGATATAACTCTTCTTCAAAAGCATGAACTGAGGGACACTTTTTGACGAGAAACGATCCATCCATCCGAACTTCTTTTCATTGCCTCTGTATTACACTACATGTTACTTGTTAGACTAGGGATGTCCCGATCACCTTTTTTTGCTCCCGATCCGATTCCGATCATTTGATTTTGACAATTTGCCGATACCGATTTTTCCCGATCCGATCTTTATGCAATGCATTAAGAGAAAAAAAAGCATTCAAGTTGTCCCTTAAGGTTATTTTTTTATTTAAATTGGATATTCTATCCAACATGGATATAGCTTCTTTCTTTCACAGCAGCATTGGATCAGTTCAGTTGTGCAGCATTGGATCAAAACAAAATAAAGCTTATCAGTACTCGTTAGCTTACTGCTACAATTAGACACTGCGCCCACTCTGTTGCCAGATTTGAGAGAAATAAGCAACCAGGTCTATGAAAACAAGCCCCAAAGAAGCAACACATACATGATGTTGTGTAATTTGAAACCAAAACTAAGGCCCTCAGGATGACTTTACAGATTTTTGTTTTGTAAAATTGAATAAAAAAATAAATAATAATACTTAAAAAAAAATAAAAAAATCCAATCCCCGATTTTTTTGTCCCGATTCCGATCTTTTGAAAATCACGTGATCGGCTCCGATCCCCGATCACGTGATCGGATCGGGACATCTCTATGTTAGACACTTTTATCCAAAGCTCAATACTGAGTTTTTTTGGGGTGAAGTGTCTCAGGGACACAACGACATGCTGACTGCAGTGGGGTTTGAACCTGTGACCCCCTGATCCCAACACCAACGCACAGCCCACTGCGCCACACGCCTCCATTAAAAGTCATCCAAACTTCTCTTGCATTGCGAAGTAACTCCTGTGTGAAACC
>NW_011364832.1:0-5289 GCF_000735185.1 Notothenia coriiceps
CAGTACTTCTACTTTCACCAGAGTATTTTTAAACACGAGTATCTGTACTTCTACTTGAGTGAAGGATGTGTGTACTTTTGCCATCTGTGACACCTTTCCCAGTTGCCCTCATTTCCCCCCCGGCCGTCTTGGTGCAAATTGAGGAAATGAACGTCCTGCACATTTTCCCCGCCTTAACAACCGGCCAGCGGAGCTTCAGGTCGTCAGCAAGTCTGGCACCACGCGAGCTGCCACATTTGGAAGAGATGAGGAAGCCTTAATGATGTTTGTTTTTCCACGAGTGCTGCATCCTATTTTTAAAGTTAACAGAGCCTTATTCTGCCATTGGGTGAAATTCAGTAAAAGTTTAATGTCAGTGGCTGCAAGATCCCACTTAGAAGGATAAACACAAGTATCTATAGCAACTGTTTTTATGCAACTGTAAGGGAATACGGTAACCTTTCTTTGTATCCTGATTACACAACGCAGAGAGCATTCGAACATTTAAGAGCCAACTCAAGACCCAATGTTTTTAATTTGGCTTTTATTTAAATTGTGTTTTATTTGGTTAATTCTCCATGTGTTTGTGCAGCACTTTGAGTTACCTTTGTGTTTGAGAAGGGCTTTATAAATAAAGTTAACTTTGACTTGATTACCCGTTACATGTGATCCGTTACTCCCGAAGCCCAGTAGCACATGACTCACTGTTTCCATCCCACAGGTGTGTGTGGTGAGTGTGTGTGGTTAGTGTGCGTTGTTAGTGTGTGTGGTTAGTTTGTGTGTGTTGTGAGTGTGTCTAATTAGTGTGTGTTGTTAGTGTGTGTTGTGAGTGTGTGTGGTTAGTGTGTGTGGTGAGTGTGTGGTTAGTGTGTGTTGTTAGTTTATGTGGTGAGTGTGTGTGGTGAGTGTGTGTTGTTAGTGTGTGTGGTGAGTGTGTGTTGTGTGTGGTTAGTGCATGTTATGAGTGTGTGTGGATAGTGTGTGTGTGTGTGTGTGTGTGTGTGTGTGTGTGTGTGTGTGTGTGTAGCAGCAGCAGCAGGACACCCAGAGTTTTATCTGCCATCAGACTGAGACTTTACAGGCAGTTTTGGGTTTTTGGATCACAGATAGACCTCCGTGCAGGACGCTGTGACTCACATCATGATGAGGTCAGACAGTGAACGCAACATTTGGCTCGGAGATAAAAACCAAAACCTCAAATGTCTCTGACACCACGTCTATTTTTAATCGTGATACCAATACCACCGACTCTCCTGACATTCACTCTCATAACTCAATATGTTGGCAGCATAACCCTGAAGACTATTGCACTTTTTTTTACCCACAATTCCAGTAAAATGTACTGGGTTACCGATGAGTTATACGCAGAAGCAACAGACAGAAAGGCCTTTTAATTCTCTTGGAGGAGGTCTGATAATTAGCATTTTGAAAAAAAACGATTAACCAAAAAAAGGAAACGAGACAAACTGGTCTGAAGCAAGAAGGATTAAAGGTGTTTAATCGTTCGCATGTGACACATTAATCGCTAAAAAAGGAAGTTGTTTTGCTGTATCCAAGGAGAAAGAAAGGAGAAGCATGCATGACCTACAAAGAATGTATTAATTGTATTCATTCTCATTAAATCCTCACAAGGAGGGAATTCAACCCTCTGAGTTTGGCTGTTTTTGAATGTCATCTTTGTTCCCATATCTTCATCTTAAAAATGTCATTGTAACATTTTGATCCCAGTACAATCTTAATGGACATGTTTCAAGCACGTTGCATTTATTCTTTACTGGTATGCTGTGTGGAAATGCTTTACTAATGGACTATTTCAAGTCGTTTAATGGATTCATATGGCCTAGCATGTAAGTAAAGAATATATTACAGAAGTCGTCCTCATAAATATATAAGTTGTTGTTTTTGGGGTGTTCCCTTTCCTTTAGTGTGTTCTGTAGGTTTTTGTGCATGTATGTAAGCATGCTTCACTTAAGGACTATTTATAGTAGTTTGAGTCATCTACCGTTTCACATTGTCTTACAAGTATATTATATATTACAGAAATCGTCCTCCTAAATACATAATGTGTTGCTTTAATCACATTTCCTGGCAACATTGAAAAGATTTACTGAAATGGGTGTGGGGAGAAACAGTTGAAGGTCAAAGTATTACAGAAAATTACATTCACCACATAAAGGTTGCTCTCCACAAGACGTTCTTTCATAAAACGAGTTACATCAGTGCCCACGTGTTAGAGGAATGGACTCAGACTTTTACAACACAGCAAATCACAGCTGGAGGTGACCATACGTCTCCTCGAGAGCTTTAGTGCTTCATTACTCTGTGGGACGTTTTACAAGCTGAGCACTGTCCTACTCAGAGGTGGGAAGTAGTGGAGTACAAATACTTCGTTACTCTACTTAAGTACATTTTTCTGGTATCAGTACTTTACTCCACTACTTATTTTCCTGACGACTTTTTACTTTGACTTCTTACATGTTGAACACAAATACCTGTACTTTCTACTTCTTACATGTTGAACACAAATACCTGTACTTTCTACTTCTTACATGTTGAACTCAAATACCTGTACTTTCTACTTCTTACATGTTGAACACAAATACCTGTACTTTCTACTTCTTACATGTTGAACTCAAATACCTGTACTTTCTACTTCTTACATGTTGAACACAAATACCTGTACTTTCTACTTCTTACATGTTGAACTCAAATACCTGTACTTTCTACTTCTCTCATTTTCCAAACAGGCTGGTTCCTTTAGTCTGAATGTGTGTTTGGTGGCGTGATCATTATTATTTAGAGTCATTGCGTGCCTATTGATTTGAACACGATCCGTGTATCCATCATTTCCTGGTCTTCTCTAAAGAAGAGGGACCAATGAAAACGTTGTCATGTTGCCGTTGGTCACCATGGAAACATTCATTAGCTAACAATGACATTATTGTTCTATTAATATAAAGGGAGGTCAGGTACTCTTTAAAACAGCTGCTAGTTATGGGTACTTTTTACTGAAGTACATTTCAAAGCCTCTTTACTTTGACTTGAGTAAAGAAGTTTAGTCAGTACTTCTACTTGAGTGAAGGGTGTGTGTACTTGTCCTGTCTCACTTTTCCAGCCTGGATGTGACCTGAAGTAAACTTCCTCTCATATAAACCCTCACCTTTCCTCCCCCCTTCGTCACCTTTCTGTCTCCCTCTCCTCCTCTTCCTCCTCTTGCATCATCAGCTCTGGCGCCATCGTGGAGGTCTGCTAGAAAGTGAGCTTAGAAATGTTTCACAACCAATTAGGAAAAAGGAGGGATCCCTGAAGAAAAACTGCAAATATTCAAAGGTTTAAAGGATTTATGGTCCAAAAATCTAACGGTACAGACTCCCTCAAGAGAGCAACAAACTATAAACCTAAGACATAAAAAGAAGTGCAATAAGAAATAGAAATAAAAAAGGTCAAGAGCTAGTGCTTTGGACACAGTGATGCAAACCTAATAAGTTACCGCTTAACATGCATAAAAGAGTAAGAGACAATAAAAACTGAATTTCCGTGACATGTTTTGGAGAGCTTTGTCTATTTCCTAGCTATCATAAGTTGATTTCTTAACAACAGACATACATTTAATGAGTTAATGATGGCATTTGAAGTCACGCTTCATTAAAAAAATGTATATATCATGCCTGTGTGTTCAGTTTTTATTGCGTTCAGTCAAAGAAGAAGTGCCTCCATGCAACTGCCGCCAACAATGCTCTAAACCATAATTGATCAATTGTATTATTAATATAATGAGATCCCGTGTTTCCTGACTAGAGGTCATGCATACGAGCTGCCAGAGGGACAACACATTTCATTTTCCTGTTTGTGTGTGCCAACCTGCTGACGTTCACCTCGTCTCTTCTTCTGTCCTTTTCAATATCCTGTCTCTCTCTTCTCTCCTTGGCTCAACCCTCTCCCTTTCACTCTCACCCCTTCCTCACCTCTCTTCTTCCTTTCCTCCCTGACAGTAGGATTGCTTTGCTTCCACAAAGGCGCTGCTGTTTCCCTCCTTGTTTTGGTTCCTCTCTCTTTTCTTGTCTTGGGTTTGGTTCCGAATCACTGGGACTTTTGCATCATCCTTTTTAGGCTCTACACTTTCAACACATCTAAACACATCAGATATTAACCCACCTCCTCTTCCTCAGGTGTAAAAGAAAAAAGCTTCCCTGGTATCGAATCTGTGCAATAATCTGTGGTTGACCTTCATCAACGCAAGAGTTAGTGTAATGCTGACAGAAAGCTTGATAACTAAAAAAACGTTATCAAAATCCTTCCTAGAACCCGACATTAACCCGTTTATTAAAGAGTACATTACACACAGGTGTTTTGGTGCATTTTGACGTATGAAGAGGTCATATATGTTCAGTAAAGAGTCGCTTTAAGGCCCTGATGCACCAAACTGACACCAAACTGACACCAAACTGACACCAAACTGACACCAGAGAACACGTCCCGACGGACCCGACTGTTGTGTCTCCTCACGTCTCCTGCTTCTTGGCCAACAGTCGCACTGGAACACACCGCAAAGACTTCAGCCGACGGCCAAGAAGCACGTACGAACTGCGCATGCGTGGTCGGCAATAACTCTCCTTACCAGCAGGCGGCGGTAGTGTGTATTCGTCATTCAAAAGAGGCAACAACCGGAAGACAGACTGCGTGATATAAACAAACAACAAATAGCGTGTGTTCCATTTCCACTCTCGTCCATCACCGATGGTTTCACAAAATGAAAAAGAATAGCCGGCTGTCTGTGCCTTCTTAATCGTTTGTTTGCGCACCTCACTTCCGTTTCGCTCCTCATGCACTGATTCGCTAAGCTGAACAGCCAATCAGAGTGATTTCTTTGCCGACAGCCTCCGCTCCCGATTCAACATGTTCAATCGGGAGCGGAAGGTGTCTGCACGGCCGAAAAGACACAACGGTGAGGGACACACCAATCTGAGAAGGGCGACAGAACGCTCATCGGCGGCCAGACATCTATCGACGGACGAAATCGGCTTGGTGTGTCCGGGCCTTTAGACCCCGTCCACACGGAGACGATATCAGTTGAATCTTCTTCGTATAGACGGTTCGTCCACACGAGGCCGAAACGGAAATACTACATTGATAACGGCCCCCAAGATGGGTAGGTCTGAGGACGAAAGGCTTGCGGCTCCGTGTGTACGCCCAATACGATCATTTCCTGAAAACAATGACGCCATAGCCCCGCCTCTCCCCACCTCTCCTGCTCACCCCGCGTCACCCTTGCCATTGCCAACAACAACAACAATGGCGGATCACAGGGTT
>NW_011364833.1:0-3431 GCF_000735185.1 Notothenia coriiceps
AAACCTATATGTAAAACCTATATGTGCATATATGTGCAACCTATATGTGCATATACACTGCACCCATATATGTACATATATGTGTGTGCATATATGTGCATATATGGATATATATGTACATATATGTTCAGAGACATATATGTAGGGGTCCAATTTCGGATATGTCACATATATGTTAAACATATATGTGACATATATTAAAAATATATAGGTTCATATATATTCCTTCCATGTGGGACAATAACGATGGAGTTTGAGTGGTGGATCGGACGAGGGCGGTGTGTCGGCGTTGTTCGACAGCAGTGCGGTATGCTAATATTAACAAGCCAAACATGCTAAATCATATCAGAAGGCATCACCATCACAAATGACAACATCATGCAGTTCAACAGCTTAACCCCGCTGTTTTTAAGAAGCCAATAGATATGAAAGCCGATAGACCAAAACAAATAACGGAAGCTTTTGGCATATGTCTTTCAATGGCTATGCTGCACCCTTATGCAATAGTAGAGGACCCCAGCTTTTATTGATTGTGATTGAAATACTATCTTATTATTTATTTTGTAATATTTTCAAGACATTCTTTTTAGTTTTACAGCTTATTGAACCTTTTTGTTTGACATCAGCCATTATAGATAATATAGCCATCTGAGTGTGTGTGGTACTTGTTTGTGGTTTGTTTTTAACTGCGTAATAAAGTGAATTATTCAAAATGTTAAAATTCCTTATTTCTAAACTGAAACTTGCACTATTGTTCAAAATAAATAAAAAACCTGGAATTATACATTTGGGACTTTTTTTAAATTTTTCTTGTTGTACCGAACCCGTACCGAACCGTGACCCCCAAACCGAGGTACGTACCGAACCGTGAATTCTGTGAACCGTTACACCCCTTCTACCAAAGCAACATCCATGTCAATGTCCAGTTATGCGGTGCAAAGCCCAGTTAGAGTTCAATAGAACATCCAACGTACGACAGGTAGGGGGGAAAAGAGGAAGATGGGACAGTGCAAAGCCGATGAAAAGAGGAGCAGAAAGAGGGAACAGAATGCGAAACAGAAAATCTGAAACATGGAGGATAAGCAAAGAGACGGAGCGGGTGCTTTGCCCCATGCAGAGTTTGTGATGGGCTATTACTGCATGGAGCCAGGCTGATGCTGCAGTCAGACTCTGGATCGGACCCGAGAACTAATACTAGGGCTTCTACAAAGCTGATTCTGCATTTGTCACACAATGAGATTTTGGAGAAAGTTACACACAGCAGACAGGAAAATCATTATTATATGTGATGTTTAAATTCCTGAAATGCCCAAAAGACCCTTCAGATTCATAGAGACTAACCAAGTTCTCATGTTGCTTCTTATTGAAATAAAAACCCATTATGAACACCAGAACAACCAGAGTGCAATGAACCTTGATCCAATTTGTATTTTTAAGTATTCTGAAGTGTTTCAGTTATTAAGTTCCTACTTAGACATTGTAACTTTATTCAGCTGACTAACCTGTGCTTTTAAAAGTAAGGTGACGGTGATAAGTCCTGTTATCATTTCGATTATTACATGGACCATTCGTGCCTGCTGTCTGAGGGTTAAAAAAATGCAACAATAAGAATCATGCAGGTTGCGGAAACTGATTCATCAAATTAATATCAAATAATTTCTTAATATATTTCTGTATAATAATTTGAACATCCTCTGATGGCATTAAAGGAAGCAATGACACAGCAGTGTGAATTAAAATAGTAAAAGAGCAGGACGGCAAACCAAAACAATGAGCTGAAAGACACCAAACAAGTTCAATGTAATCCTAACCCTAACCAACACCTCTATGGGTTTGTCATTATGAATAAACTCTGTAAAATTACACCATGACATTATCAATTGTTTATATAGTACACTTGGATGCTTGGCCTAGAAGTATGTTCCATATCTAAAATATGAAAATAAATAATGAATGAAATTGTGTCTCAAAACAAGGCTTCGGGATTAACAGATTGGATGCAATGGGATAACGTTATAAAAAAGAGGTAACTGTATTCACCTAAAGTAATATAAAAAAGATGTAATCAGTCACTGTTAAATAAAAAAAAAAGTGGGATTACTAACAGGATTACAATGTTACTCAAAACTGAAAAGTTTGTTGGAAAGGAGCACATTTTATTTCTTCTCTGTAAACTGTACTGTTCTATAGTCTAATACTTTAAGTGTCAATACGCCTACGGCCTGAATCTGCTTTATGGTTTTCTTCTATTGTCTTATGATAAGAATCAGAGAGACTACAAAATAATGTTGAATAAAGTATCTAAGCTTGTATTTTACTCTCAAATGTATCCCCAACAGACAAAAAAGGGACTACAAGAAGCAAACAATTGGACACATATTGAGAAGGAACATCAAGAGCGAGCAAAAGATCACTCTTTTTAACGTGCATATTTGATGTGAAATATGAGCCACTACAAAGACTAAGCTTAACCAATAACTTGGATTTCTTACTGTACTCCCTGCTGTGTTGGACTGCTCGGATCAGTAAGCTGCTTTAATAACCTTGGTAGTAAAGTTAAGAGGCCTTGTAGCAAAGTCACATTGTACTGATGTATTGGTCTTTGAAGCAGCTGTGTGTATGCATATCTGTGGCTTTTTCACCTGGCTTTAGGCGTATAATTGCTACATTTGCTAGACAGAGCCAGGGTTTTGAAGGTTTCTAAACAAGTGCTTTCCTTTGCAATTTCTAGTAAACTGTAAAAAAAACACACGCTCTGCAGCTTTAGAAATGATGCAAATAAAAACATTCAGCAACTCGATGAAACATGCGCAGTGTTTGCTTAAAGCGCTGCATAAACTCAATGCTGCAAATACAAAATGCTGCAAGAAGATCAGAATGTAACGGGAAACGGGGACACAAAAAAGTGATGCACACTGCTGGGACCGGAGCGCTTGTGGATGTTTAGGGATTATACAGTTGGCCAACTGTCAGTATTGGCAACCCAGTCTCACGGCATTTCGTGTTATAGTCACAAAATTAATTTAATCTAGTGATTTGTGTTCACCAACACGATTTTAGCATGTTTTTCGTGTTATACAGAACAATTTTAAAAGCAATGTATTTACACTGAACAAAAATATAAATGCAACACTTCGGTTTTTGCTCCCATTTTTCATGAGATGAACTCAAAGATCTAAAACATTTTCTACATACACAAAATAATAATTTCTCTCAAATATTGTTCACAAATCTGAAAAAATCTGTGATAGTGAGCACTTCTCCTTTGCCGAGATAATCCATCCCACCACACAGGTGTGGCATATCAAGATGCTGATTAGACAGCATGATTATTGCACAGGTGTGCCTTAGGCTGGCCACAATAAAAGGCCACTCTGAAACGTGCAGTTTTGCTTTATTGGGGGGGTCTGGGGGGGGTCCGAAAACCCTAG
>NW_011364834.1:0-10071 GCF_000735185.1 Notothenia coriiceps
GTCGCGCTAAGTGTTGCAAGGCTCGTTTAGGTCTCGTCGTGTGCACGACTGTCCGCTCCCACCCCCCCCCGACCTCGATAACCTCGATGTTGGCTCGGCAATTGGTCCGTCTCTCACTTTAAGTCACTTATGTCGCATCAAATGGTCCTCTCGAATACTCCTTTGCGTTTCACAAAACGCTTTTAACGTTGCTTATATTTTGTAAGATCATCTCGGAGTTGTTACCTTAATACTAGTCACCTTTTACGGTACTCTTACCCTGCGAAATTACAACTATTGTGTCTCCCTCGAAGACGGTTGGAGGATTCGTTTTCTGGTGTCTTAAGGCATTAGAAAGTGATTATGCATTCGATAACTATAACGAGGTAAAACAAATATTAAACAGTTAAAGTAATAATTGGTCTAAAGGCTTACTCAGAACATACCTGTCTATAGAAAATTTACTTCTGAAGTACCTAGGCGTCGACCGATAGTAAACGCCGACATATGTTCGACTACGGGTTCACTTCCGCTAAATGTACATTCAGTTCTAGTACTGATTAAGTACTCTTATCTTAGTTACTAATAAGGCTAATATTATTGATTAGTTGATAAACCTATAAATAATTCAAGGAAGACAACGTGGTTTAAACATACGATGAAACAAATAGTTGGAAAAATTGAGATCACCGGTCAATAGCTGGGGTTGGGATATGGATACTAAAAGCGATATTTATTTCTTATTAACATCATTATACTTAATATACTTAATATCTAATAAAGTAATGCTTTATTGATCTAAAACTTGTGCGCTTCACTTCACAATTTGGGGCTTGTGTTATGATTATCGTAGCTTACGAACGATTTACCCGTAACTTTGTCTTTACTACCGTCGACTAAACATTTTCTTTTTTTTACCTAATTGACACCTGTGTGTCTTACGTTAGGAGGACTTTAAATGCAAAGATGAGTAATGCCGGAATGTATTCTTGGACTGAGGGCCTCTACACCCTGTGGAAGCACACTCTCACAAATAACACATTCCTGTTATGACAGACTTTGGACCCTGTCCGTCTTAACATAACAAGACACCGATTCAAAGACGGAATATCACAAGTAGTTGACCGACACGTGTAAACGAGGGCGACTCTCGGAGCCTCGTGGTGTCGTCATATAGTCAAACTCTCGTGTGTGTCTGTCGGTGGTGTGTCGTGTGTGTGTGTGTGTGTTGTGGTGTCTGTGTTGGTGTGTGTGTGTGTGTGTGTGTGTGTGTGTGTGTGTGTGTCGTGTGTGTGTGTGTTGTGTGTCGTGGTTGTGTCTGTGTATGTGTGTTCTGTGTGTGTCTTGTGTTGTGTGTGTGTGGTGTGTGTGGTTGTAGTGTGGTGTGTGGTGGGTGTTCGGTTACATATTGACACGAATAAAGTTAGTCCAACTTGTAAAAATCGTTGAATTGTACTCCTCCTTCCCGTTTCGCGTGGGTGACCCATTGGAAAGTCGACACTTAATTACCCTAAATGGAAGTGCGAAGTCACGCAAACGACGGCGAGACGACGGGAAAGCACAGATTTAGCTCTTTCCGCCCCTTAGACCGTTGTAGCCCGTGAAAGGGGAAAAGGATTGTTCCCGTGTACCGACGTGTTTTGCCGGAACTACCTTGCCCCACTGGGTAAATGTCGTACGGCCCAGATTCTGGACGGTGACGTTTGTGACACGTGGTTTATTTGTGTGTGGTGTTTTTGTTGTACCGGTGTCGATGGGTTGTTCGTAACACACTAAATGTATGACCTGGACCAGCGCTCGACTATAAAAAGGGAAACGTCGCATAGTAAGTCCTCTAATGAACAAGTTAGAATTACGTTTGTAAATGTTGACGATATCATAATGGGTAGTTTTAAGTTTACCTTTGTAGAAATTGTATTTATACTACAAATTCAACTCAACAGTTTTTTAAACTATTCGTAAAATCGATGCTTACAGTCGACTTTTGGAGGTTAAACCTTTACTCGTTTATTACATGAATTACGACCAATTATTCGGCACAGACAGAACCACAACGAAGGTGGTGGAATATGGTTATATGGAAACGTCTTTTACAGATTGCGTATCCTCCTTACCGTAGATAAGATTACAAGTACAGTTCTGTAAACATTCATCCGTTTTTGCTAGTGTCAAATAAAAAATTTACTACGTAACTATACTGCGTCACATCGAGGAAAAGTTGTAATGATTTTCATTAGGGTGCCTGGTTACAAGAGTTTCTCCTCTCGACACTTCACGATTACACATGTCGCGTCTTGTCGGAGGTAAAAAATGTTCGTAGTTTTTCCAACGATTTTTTCGCTCATTTCGGTATTTAGCTTGTCGACAAAGCCCCTTCCCCGCCTCCATTTCTTTTCTCAAGGTGTTTGGCCGTCCGGCTTTTATCCACTCTTACTAAAGAAAGAGGGCGCGGCGGAACCCTTTTCGGCTCGCTGGGCACGTCGGACTGAAACGCTCGAGACGACAAAGTGGAGGGGGTGGAAGTTCTGTCCCGAGTTTTAACATAATAAGACTTGTCGGAGGGTTGTCCATTTATAAAGTTCGGATTTTAGGACTAAACACGTACTGCAAGAGCGAAGAGCAACGTCGTTACAAAGATTAATGCGTCACGAACGGAAACTAGCTCCGGGAAACGGCGGAAGTTCGCTGAAGGGGCGACGTTAGCGAAAAGTAGGCCGGGAGGATTAAAGAAAAACTGGTGTCAAAAAAAAACACATTACACTATGCCTTCCATGGCCGAGAACGGTACCCACTCCATTTCTGTGCCCCCCCCCCTCTATTGGCTCGGACGGTGACTCTGCACCTGAATGCTGTTGGTTCTCCCAATAATCCCAAACGGTTTGATTTTAAATTTCACAACATGAGGGTTCGAAGACACTTTTAATTTCGTAGAAGCAAACTTAGCTAGTACACTGAATAAACAGGCCCATACTAACCGTTACTTTTCGCTTGAGTTCTCAATAGGATGTCTGCGGGTGTGCCAAAACAAAGGAAACTCCAGAAGGAGACAGTCAAGTCCCCTTAGGGAAGGTCGCCTACCTAGTAAAGCCGAGAATCACAGCCTTGGTAAGGGGTATACAGCTGAGATAAAGCAAAAAAGCTAGACGTTCGAGGTGTTGTTTCCTTGTTTAGCGATACACAGCAAAACACAGCCAAACTCACCCTGAGCACACACAAAGTCACAGCCGAAGTAAAAACAATAAGTGTGGCTTGATATTGAGTAAGAAAAAGGTTGATAAACGCTGTGAGAATGGGTCTGCAGAGAGAATTTTGCCGCAATCCCAACTGTCTGTTATCAGCCTGCAGCCAGGGAGGAGAAATCAGCAGGGCTGCCTGCACTGAGTGTGTTTGTGAGGAAGTCCGTGGATTGGTCAATTTGGACCAATCAGCGGGGGCTTAACGTAACGGCTCCCCGGACGTAACGTAACGGCTCCACGGATTGGTCCATTTGGTTCCGGGTAACGCATTGATGCAGAATCAATGGGCAGTGACGTATCTCCAATGAGGCGTTTTGGGGAGGTATTTTCTGTGTTAGAGTTTTACTCGCTACGGGTGTACTTTGAGGGTTTTGACTCTGCAGACCGTTTACATGCATAAAAACCTTCATAACACACAAGGGGGCGGGTAATAACCGGAAAAGCATGACATGGGACCTTTAATAAACATGTGACTCTACTGATGTAAAGAGGAGCCCCCGTTAATTGAGCTGTCTGGATTAATTTGCTACCACTAGCTAGCTAGCTTACAGCGCAATTGTCACTTCTGAGGACCCGGTCACAGTTGTGTGCGATTTGAGACACTACATGGTAGAAATTCACACTGTGCAAGTGTTACTGTGTACGACATGCCTTGTACTTATAGATGTATCCAAATTGTGTCCAGGAAGCTAACATATGCTAACAATCTCTCTCTGGGGATATGCCTCAACGCACCGATAAAGGCACCTCTGTTTTCCAATCTTCTGTTCCACTTATTGGCTTAAATGGCAGTAAACAAACTCAAGATTCTGAATGCCCCCTCTAAATGTGTATGTGGAACCACAGACATGTTCTGCAGCCTCTATGACTCAGTGAAACCAATACAAACATTTTAACTCACCATTTGTCTGTTTCTTTCATGTGTTATACACTAGAAGAGAAGATGCCTTTATTTAAAAGACAACGCTCCTTTAATAAAGCTGGTCACCCCTCCATTCTCTCCTGGAGCTAAATGAATACCCCCACCCCCAACACACACACACACACACACACTCCCACTCACACACACACACACACACACACACACACACACACACACACACACACACACACACACACACACACACACACACACACACACGCTTGAAAATACAGCATACATTTTACATGATAGCCCCCTGGTTCATTACGGGCCGTGAGTTATTAGCTAATTTGCCGCGGTGAAATTTCTAACCACTATGAGTGAACTGAGGTGTCAAGAGTTCGCTAAATGTGGTGCATGGAATTTGATGTTTGATGGGCACCTACTGGTTAGGCGCATGTGTGTGAGGTTGGAGATATGCAGAGATGTTAAATGAACACAATGTATTTAGTTAAAGTGATATAAATCTTAGAGACTAGATCCATTCCTCATCATACTTTGTATCAACAGATTGAAACTAAAGAACAAGAAATAGTAGTAGGCCTATTAGAATATCTCTAACAAAACAAAATGGGAGTTTATCATCATGTTCTGGTTATAGTAACGTTAGGTTAATCCAAACACAGTCTGAACAAATGAGTCAGTCAGTTGGCTGTATCGATAGAAGTTTAAGGAGATTAGCGCCACCATTTGGGCAATTTTGTTAATTCTTCCATAAGCAGGTATAATTTTCCATGCTCTTTATACATGTGAAATTACATTCTATAATTTCTGCATGTTCAGCTCACCTGTTGCATAGAGATAAAGGCTCTCTGGGTAATTAAGTATTATACAATTGCCGTGGCTCAGTTTTTTCACTGTGCAAAGAGACAAATCCTTTTGTTTTAACACAACATGCCTTCCTACATTACTGTGGGCAAGAAAGTACATCAAATACAGAAACCTCATATTAGCAATGCTTATTTCTTGCATATTATTTAGTTGAAAATGTTGCATTGTATTGGGTGTCTGTTACAGTAGGGCCAATTGTGGTTTAATGTTCTGTCCAGCATCATTATTATATTAATATATCTCCAATCAGTATACTACCAACAGATTTAATTATCGAACTATTAAATGTCACAAACAAAAACAAACAGCTTACAAAGAAATAGAATGGGAGTTAAATGGATTTTGAACTTCATATCAGAGAGGTTCAGTAGAATTGGGTAGGGGCAGTAAGGATATGTCCTTACCAAAATACAGTGACAAATAAATTGTCCGAAGCAATACTTTTTTTCAATAAAGATGTTTCAATACAGCCACAAATTATTCAGAGCTTAAGATGAAAAAAATGGCAGAATTATATTTAACTGGGAATCTGGGATACTCAATGTGTCTTTCAGCCTACGTCAAAACCATGAAGAACTCAGAGATCCTTTGAATGAATCACAAGCTAATACAATCCAGGGGTTAATTAATTAATAATTATTTCATTAATGTGAAAAAGTCTAACTTTATCAGCAACTCCCATTACTACATACTTCATAAGGACAGTCCCTAGGCTGGGGAGTTAAACTATTTTTATTTACAAGTTCTCATTTATTTTGCAGATAAGATTACTTTGTGATATTCTCATGTATACACTGTAACATTTTTGGCTGTAAAATTACAGTAAATTACTGGCTACTAGTTGCATGGATTTCACACGAATTTACTATAAATATTTCACAGTAATTAATTGTAAATATTTCACAGTAATTTACTGTAGATATTTTACAGTAAATTAGAATAAAAATACAACCAAATACTGTGACTTTACAGTTGCCATGCCCATGGAATTAATGTGATATAGCAGCACAGAGCTGTGGTATGATGGTACCTTGCTGTACATAAATTACAGTAATTACCTGTATTTTCACACTTTTACTGTAAAAGTAATGCAACACAGTAGCCAGTAATTTAATGTAAATATAAAAATGTAAATAATACGATAATATATTGTACATTTGACTAGTTAACTGGGATTTTACCATAACTACACAATTCAATCAGCTCAATCAACAAAGAAAATGCCCATTTTAACTTTTTATTACTCCATTGAAGTGCAAAGTGCATTTCACAGTGTCTTGGACGTGTTGTTATGGCCCCAACCTCTACTCCGCGGTAGTGGCTCGTGCTGAGACCCGCAACATGAAAGAATACACGCAATAACCGGTACTTGATAATGAGCATTTATTGATAATCAGCCGTTTGCTCACGAACTGTGAATGTATTTATTTCACTGTGAAATTCAAAATCACAGTATTATATTGTGAAAATCACAGGTAAAGACTGTAAAGTAGTAAAACAGTAATTTATTGTAAAATATTACAGCTAAATATTGTGAAATCATGGTAATATTTTACAGTGTAGAGAAAAAAGGTTGGTTGATATAGTGTAAACAAAAGTTACAGACGTATTGTTCAGTTCCCCCCCCGGTAGGAGACGGGCCGATAGGTGTTTTATCTCTCTGATTTAGTATAGGAATCTGCGGCGTGGGTGTCTTCACAAAAATATAATTGACTAACAGAAAAACATTAGTTTGGAGTAGGTGTTGCAGTAGGACGTTGCACATTTAAGTGCTCGGTCTTCTTGGTCATAAAATAGATTATTTGTGTCCGAATCTGAATTTTGATATATCTAGGTTGAGAGTTTGTACGTACGGTGTGTTGTTGGTAGTTGTCGTGTTACGTTTTGTGTTGGTGTGTAAGCGCGTAACAAATGCGCGCCGTAATATTCTTACAACTTGCACGGTTTACACTTTGGACTAAAGTGGGCCAGTGGACAGTCTTAGCTCTGCCCGTCACGTAACTTAGTTGTGACTAACCTGCCGCTTGGCACTCGACTTAAGTAAGGTACTTTACTTCGTCAACGACAACCTGCGAGTACAGTGCACTAAAACTGTCGTCAACGACGCAAGCGTGGGCAGTATACACGTGCTTTCTCAATCACGTGTCGTTCTGAGCTTCGGACGAAGATACTCTGATCCTTCAGGCCCACTTCGAGGCAAGCTTCGAAGTCACAGTTGACGGTAGTATTTGAATAACCCTTAAGTAACCACCTTTTCAAAGGGAGTGTTTTACATTATAGGTATATGGGTCCTTTCTTGACACACGTTGCACCGGGGTCTGCGACGTCGACAGACACTCTCTCTCTCTCTACGGTTTCGACTAGACACTCCGGGCGGGGCGTGCGTCTACTCTTTCTCTCTAAGGAATTTTATCATGATTTTCAATCTTTGCTGCCCTCTTACAAACTATTTAACGTTGCATTGCAAAATACATCGAAATAAATAATCAGGCTTCTAATACTGTAAAGTATGACCTGTTTAGTTTCACTTACCGGACGACGACGACTTTCGTACCCCGTTCACTGAACTTTTTCAAAATTTTCAATACGATGTAAAAAGTCTATCTATTTATTATTGCCTATTAAGTAAGATGGAATCCCCGCGGAAAGTTTCGTGGTTCCGTGGAAGTGTTAAGTAGTGTGATAAGTCTTCAAATTGCTGCATGTGGTACTTACGTCAGGCCCT
Organism: Notothenia coriiceps; assembly: GCF_000735185.1. Taxonomy (NCBI): domain Eukaryota; kingdom Metazoa; phylum Chordata; class Actinopteri; order Perciformes; family Nototheniidae; genus Notothenia; species Notothenia coriiceps. Next base: position 7,694 of record NW_011364834.1, read on the forward strand.
CTTCTATATTATATACACCCCTCGACGTATACTCTCCTCGACGAGGTCTGGACTGGGTTCTACAAGCCACAAACTCAAGAACTATTGCTGGTAATTTTGTCAGTTTTATTCAAAGAAAGACATGGTGTGGTTTGTATGTGGTAGACAATACCTTTTCTCTAATATGTTGCAGAAGATTTCAGTCAGACGTTATGCATTTGATCTTGAGCCATAAGGACCTTAATTGATAAGTCTCGTTATCATAAGCATATAGTCATAATGTCATTGACTATATGTAAATGTTTCATTGCTGGATGGGTTGGCGGACGGATCTTCACTAGGATAGCAATCGCATCTCTTCAGATCGATTCGATATACACCAGGGCGTCATGGTACTCGCATCGAGTGATCGTAGACACCTGATAGATTGCTCACTCAGCAGTACCGGTAGTCGCGTATTATTTTTACTGACGATACCACTCTAAATACTCGGAGTTGGTCTATGTACATCAGGGTTGAAGCTTCCAACATGTATGAAATTACTTACCACTCAGACCAGTGTAACATGTTCGAATACATTAGTTTTCTTATATGTTGTTTCTGGAGAAGTAGGTGTTGTATGGAGGTAGCGGTTAGTACGTATTTATGTATTTCTACATTGTAGATTAATTATGCTCGCTTAATATGTGACCTGCTCATTAAAATGGTATGATCGTCTCAATGAATGATAGATGTATACTAAATTCAAGAGCTATTACGTGCTAGATTGCAGCTTGTCGATTATAACTCTATTATTACGTATATAATGAAATATTAATCTCTATCTATTTCAAGTATGTGGTAACCTATACTAGCTAAATTACTTTGTATCTATCTTGCACTGTACCTATCGTAAAACTACACTAGTAACTTATATAACATAAGTGTTCTAAACGTCTTAACCCGATTTCGTAATGTAATATCTAACATGAATCAAATAAAGTTACTGTAGTTACGGAAGGTGCTCAACACAATATAAGTCCTTCCTACGTCTGGTCTCTTTGAAAGGCAAGAACAAATTGTAGGCCCAGGGGGTAAAACTAAGTAGGATTGTATATTACTGTATGATACTGTATATGTCTTCAATCTAAGTGAGTAAGGCAAGTAAAAATCTAAGTAGAAAGTTAAGTAGTCATTGGTTACTGTATTGTTTATCTGTCATACAATGGTATCTTGGAAATACTGTATGGGCTGTTTATATGTCATGACAAACACTCATCTCTTGTCTCAGATGTTGTTCTCTCATAGTATGTAACCCCCCTGTCGCCTCCCCCCCCTTTGACTGTATGCAGCATTGANAATAGCTCCAGCCCCCACCCTCCCTGTCAGCACAGTGTGCTCTGATTGGTCGGAACGTTGTGAATCGCGCTGAGCTCCGTGGAGGTGTTGTTTCCTTGTTTAGCGATACACAGCAAAACACAGCCAAACTCACCCTGAGCACACACAAAGTCACAGCCGAAGTAAAAACAATAAGTGTGGCTTGATATTGAGTAAGAAAAAGGTTGATAAACGCTGTGAGAATGGGTCTGCAGAGAGAATTTCGCCGCGATCCCAACTGCCTGTTATCAGCCTTCAGCCAGGGAGGAGAGATCAGCAGAGCTGCATGCACTGAGTGTGTGTGTGAGGAAGTCCGTGGATTGGTCAATTTGGACCAATCAGCGGGGGCTTAACGTAACGGCTCCCCGGACGTAACGTAACGGCTCCACGGATTGGTCCATTTGGTTCCGGGTAACGCATTGATGCAGAATCAATGGGCAGTGACGTATCTCCAACGAGGCGTTTTGGGGAGGTCTTCTCTGTGTTAGAGTTTTACTCGCTACAGGGTGTACTTTGAGGGTTTTGACTCTGCAGACCGTTTACATGCATAAAATTTATGCATGTAAACGGTCTGCAGAGTCAAAACCCTCAAAGTACACCCTGTAGCGAGTAAAACTCTAACACAGAGAAGACCTCCCCAAAACGCCTCGTTNACCAAATGGAATAATCCGTGGAGCCGTTACGTTACGTCCGCGGAGCCGTTACGTTAAGCCCCCGCTGATTGGTCCAAATTGACCAATCCACGGACTTCCTCACACACACACTCAGTGCATGCAGCTCTGCTGATTCAGCAGAGCTGCATGCACTGAGTGTGTGTGTGAGGAAGTCCGTGGATTGGTCAATTTGGACCAATCAGCGGGGGCTTAACGTAACGGCTCCGCGGACGNGGTCCCATGTCATGCTTTTCCGGTTATTACCCGCCCCCTTGTGTGTTATGAAGGTTTTTATGCATGTAAACGGTCTGCAGAGTCAAAACCCTCAAAGTACACCCGTAGCGAGTAAAACTCTAACACAGAAAATACCTCCCCAAAACGCCTCATTGG
>NW_011364834.1:13054-13564 GCF_000735185.1 Notothenia coriiceps
TGTAAATATACAAATGTAAATAATACGATAATATATTGTACATTTGACTAGTTAACTGGGATTTTACCATAACTACACAATTCAATCAGCTCAATCAACAAAGAAAATGCCCATTTTAACTTTTTATTACTCCATTGAAGTGCAAAGTACATTTCACAGTGTCATCAATGTTGTTACGGCCCCAACCTCTACTCCGCGGTAGTGGCTCGTGCTGAGACCCGCAACATGAAAGAATACACGCAATAACCGGTACTTGATAATGAGCATTTATTGATAATCAGCCGTTTGCTCACGAACTGTGAATGTATTTATTTCACTGTGAAATTCAAAATCACAGTATTATATTGTGAAAATCACAGGTAAAGACTGTAAAGTAGTAAAACAGTAATTTATTGTAAAATATTACAGCTAAATATTGTGAAATCATGGTAATATTTTACAGTGTAGAGAAAAAAGGTTGGTTGATATAGTGTAAACAAAAGTTACAGACGTATTGTTCAGTTCCCCCCC
>NW_011364835.1:0-8746 GCF_000735185.1 Notothenia coriiceps
GACCAATGAGTTTAGTGTGGCTTTTACAGATTTAGTATTTTACTATTGTGTGTATGAGTTCATTCTTTTAATATATTATTAGAAATATTTCAGAAGTCTTTGCTTGAAAAATAAAAAAGTGACACGCCTAATGGAGATGAAAGTTTGTGTGTGTGTGTGTGTGTGTGTGTGTGTGTGTGTGTGTGTGTGTGTGTGTGTGTGTGTGTGTGTGTGTGTGTGTGTGTGTGTGTGTGTGCCTGGGTGGTACCATCCCATTATAAGCATGCTGGCAGTCAAAACATTTAAAGGCTCCCTGCTTGGTATTTCTGTATGCATTACACTCGTCATCAGACTCGGACATTTTGCACATTCCTCACTTTTCTATGAGGGTTCGTGCTTGGTTTTAGGGTTAAAGATTTTATAGCGAAATTGAGACTATGCAGTGGAGGGTGCTAACTCATTATATATAAGGCATCTACAAGCTTGTCGTATGTGTACTTTACTTGAGTATTTCCATTTTCGGCTGCAGTTGTCACAAGTTCTATTGTTCCTATTTGCAAGCATTTTATGAGGGATTTATGGAACGTTTTTGAAATGTTGAAATTAATAATAATAGTAATAATAGCTTGGATTTATATAGCGCCTTTCATGAGACCTGTGAAACAAAAGGCAGTCAGACAACCAGTCAGACAGACAAAACAACAAATAGATTAAACGTATGTGTGGCTTTGCAGAAACGTTCAATGGCAACATATATTCTGGTGACTTGGTTGATATGATGGGGTCATTCAGCATAACGACTATACTTTTTGGACTTGTTGTACCTTTACTTAAGTAAGATTTTGAAGGAATGAAACCAAGAGAATGATGTTCAAATACCAAGATGGTGACGCACAAAAGAAAACTGGCAGCGGCTCAAAACCAAGATGTTGAGGGTAGAAAACAAAGATGTCTACGACCAAAATACGAGATGGCAAAAGATGGCGATGCCCAATAACAAAGATAGTGACCAACTCAAACTGAAGCTCCTTTCCTTATCATCTAGAGAATCCAAACAACTCTTATCACGGCTGCCTCTTGGGTACTTACGGGTCATTTCCCTCCATTAGGAACCTTCCTATATGCAAAATGTCCAATTCGAACGCAACGCAAGATTGTGACGATCAAACTCAACTCAAGGCCTCAATACCATCGTCCACAAACCAATGTGTTATACGTCCATTGCTGATACACATGCAATGGTTCCTGACCTTTCCCCCGTGCTAAAACGTGGTTAAAAGTGTAATGATAGACCTGGCTATACGAGACTAAATCTGCAAAGCTGCAGATGTACACTTGCCCAGGTGTTAAATATGCATGTCTCTTTCTCAATGGGTTGAGAGCAGAACAAACAGACACTATTTCAGGCATCCAACCCTAACGCATTGACTTTGAGAGGAAGAAACAAGAAGTGCTTTTTAAATAATCTCATGTGTGTTCACTTTAATCAATATAGAGGCGAAACAAATTGACTTTCACGTGTTAATACTTCACAGTGGTTGTTCATCCCTGGTCTAGAAGTTTAGCTAAACTGTTATGTATTGCAGATGAGATGTTTAAGTCTGACCACAGAGCCCTGCAGCTACAGGTTTATTTAACTTTGCACATAAGATAAAGCACTGTAGTTAAACACCACAAGAAAAGCAGAACATGTACACATTAGTCAAGGTGTTCAATATTTAATTTAAATGATTAAGTGACTTATCTTACTTTCCACTACATCACAAAGCTTCCTTAAGTTTGAACTTCTTAAATCTCAGCTAAAAACTCACCTCTTTGCACTGGCTTTTAAAACTAGTTGAACATTACATTTTTACATTTCTATGTGTTTTGATATGTTTCTAGTTATTGTGCTTTTTATCATGTAGCACTTTGGTCAACTGAGGTTGTTTTAAATGTGTTATATAAATGAATAAAGATTGAGATTGAGTGCATGTATCTTTCCGAAACGGGGTTAAAATCACCCAAAAAAACAGCTGGCGTTCAGGATGTGTCTTGACTCACCCGCTTCGGGCTGGGTAGTTGCCTCCATCTCCCAAAGGGGGGGTCTCTGTCACTCCTGGGAGAAGCCTCTCTATGAAGGCAGGGTACACTCCTCCTCCTCCTCCTCCTCCTCCTCCTCCTCCTCTTCCTCCCTGCTCCCCTGCGTCCTCGGGGTCTCTTGCTCTCACCTCACAGTGAGCGCTCACCAGTAAGCCCAGCACCAGCACCAGTTCTCCCACTGCAGTCATGTCGGCTCCACATCAGCGAATGCAGGGGAGCACCACCAGCAGCTGCATTTAAACAGGAGGAAGAGGGGGGGGGATAGGGGAGGCCACTCCTCCTGCTTCCTCTGCCACCCCCTCTCTCTCTACAGACTTCTTCTCTGACTACTTTGTATTTGTAATAACACAACCCCAAAGTGTGACTTTTGATCCATACCCTGTGTAATGAAACTTCCCAAGTGTATTACCCACATTTGATATGACAAGTGTTGAACAGTTAGGTTTAAAATGCAAATGAAGACCTTCTCTTGTTGAATATGTGCTAATTTACATAACAGAACAGAAATGTGAAAATTGGATAAAGCCAGGTTAAACATTCTTGTTTCATTTTCATTTAGTCAAAGGTTTTTTCCCAAAGGGCAAACAGGAAGAGATATTTTCAGAGATAGCCAGATAGTGTTAATCTAGTCTGAAAGAGCACTTTATTATACTTCTGCTGGGGCGAGTGAAAACTGTATCAGCCAAAGTGTGACTTTTGATCCATACCCTGTGAAATGAAACTTCCCAAGTTTATTACCCACATTAAAAAAGCCAGGTTAAAAATTCTTGTTTCATTTTCATTTAGTCAAAGGTTTTTATAAAGAAGGTTCTCTTTGCATCACTCCACAAATCAAAAGATATGTCAAAAGCCATACACACATAAATGTCCTCCATCTTGCTCCATAAAGGGTGTAAAAACCTGTCACTTATTAAAGTACAAAAGTATTAGCAGAGATATATTATTGAAGTAGCAAAAGGAAAAGTACTCTATCATATTGTTATATAATTAATATGTTCATCACTTTAATGTTTTTGTGTCTATCTCCAGGCATGATGTTTTCTCTTGGTGTTCCGTGGCTTACTTACAGCTTTCAGCGTAGCTTGTAGCGTAGCTTGTGCAGACTAGCTTGCGGCTAGCGTAGCTTGTAACTGTTGCTTGCTTGTTGTTGCTTACTTTAATGTTGCGTCTGGAAAAGAAGGATATTATTGTAATTACATTATTTATACTACTGGTTAGATTTGATCTGTAAGAACGCATCATTTAGTCGTTGATTTACATTGTGTATTATTCATCTGAATAAAAAAAAAACGATATTAGTAAAATATTTGAGTACAAATGAGGTGACACAGGTTTCACTTCTCTCGCCGTCTGTCTTCATCCTGTTTCTGTGGAAGTGATAAGAACAGAGGACATCCAGGAGGTGTGTGTGTGTGTGTGTGTGTGTGTGTGTGTGTGTGTGTGTGTGTGTGTGTGTGTGTGTGTTACCAAATGTTGTTCATAATTTTAGATATTGAACAATGACGAGTTCAGAGTTCATAGATACCAATGCGTTTTGATTAAGGGAACTTGGGACTTGGGAGGCTGTGGCGCAGTGGGCTAGTGCGTTGGTGTTCGGATCAGCGGGTCACAGGTTCAAACCCCACTGCAGTCAGCATGTCGTTGTGTCCCTGAGACACTTCACCCCAAATGGCTCCTGTGGGGATTGCCCACAGCATTGAGTATGTAAGTCGCTTTGGATAAAAACGTCTAACATGTAACTTGGGATCTTATAATAATTTTGCATCTTAATCATAACATTTTGTTTTTGGCTCCATGGCTCACCATTGGGTGTCAGTTCTTGCCAAGTTTGGACACCCCTGTACGAGCTTATTCTTAATGAACTTGCCAAGTTAATTTGTTTCAAAACAGTTGTTCGAAACTGGATTACCTTTAGGGCTTGGAGTTCATTAATTCTTGACAATTTAATGACAAACACAAATAATCAGGGACATTTTTATTCCAAAGGTCGGAAGACAGTCAAACTCACATCCATTCATCTGTACACCTGTCACTTCCATATTTATACATGATCTAATTATACAGTATTTTATTTTTTTATTTTACTTTAGAGTATTTCATTTCACATTCTGTCTATGTTGTTCTATTTCATATATTTTCTTATTCCTACAACTTGTTTGCTCCATTAGGGTCTTTTGTTTTATGTCTGCTTTATTTTTTTGTTAGATATATTGTATGCTGCTAGTGATGTTACGTTCACGAACGATCCGACTATTTTGAACGGCTCTTTGGTACGAACGAAGGGAACCGAGTCGTACTTGGTGAGAGCCGTTCTTCTGTGGTACATGGTAGACGATGTGTTTTTCGGGTGTAAAAATTAGCCTAACGCGAAAACGCAGCAGCATTTGGATGCACTTCAACAAACACATAGGCAATGATAAAGCGGAGTGCAACATTGGTAAAGCCAAAATATCATTTAAAGCAGGGTCAACAAATAATTTCCACCACCACTTAAAAAAACCCGGCTCTTTTGAAAGGCTCTCGGAAAGGACCGGAGCCATAAGATCCGGCTCCCTTCAAAGGGCCGTAATTCCCATCACTACATGTTGCCTTGTTGGATGAGTTTTGGACTGCTTTGCCAAAGACACACTGCATCTATTGTACATGTAACAATAAAGTCTTTGAATGTTAAATAAATGTGGAAACACGCCTGAAGCTTATACAGGTGTCTCAGTCCTGGCGAGATGTCTCACTCGGACATTTCTATTCCATCCCTCGTTGTTTTCATTTGAATAATCACAACATTCAAGGCGATTAAAGTAACTTTAAGTGAGCTGAAGGAGAGCGTAGCGACGAGGGAGGCTGGCAGTTCCTGTTCAGGCTGAGAGAGCCGAGACTTTTCCACAGGGAGAGGGGGGGTTGGGTGGTGGTCATTTCCGAGGATTGTTTTAAAGCTATGAGGAGGTGGCGGAGGAGGGGGAGGTAGAAATGTGTGAAAGAGAAAGAGAGAGTGTAGAAAGACAGAAATGTCAAAGACACTACTGGAAATGAGTCAGCTTTCAAGCACTTTTGATTTCCTTGTCTTGATTCGATGTGTCTTTTTTAATGGGATTCTGGTTACAAAATGTGGCACAAGCTGAAAAACAAGCTTTTACCTGTCATAAAATGTTTCTCTCAATGAGAATACCTTACGTCATCACACAAACCTTAGCCACCTTTAGCTTAGCAGCAGTGAGGTGCTGTCATGTGACCGTGATGCAGTTATTTTATATCCTAACGTAAGCTTTTGTACTCAATCTAAATCATAAAAGCTGTTCATTTGTAGAGATTATGTTGCTGAAGAATACATAAAAGTTTCATAAATGTTTTGTGAATGATATGTGATTTGCAGACAGACAGACTTTCACTGAAAAATATTTCATCACTTAATAGTCTTTATTTTTTATAGTGTCTTTTACATGTTTGCTGTATTGGTGTATAAAAACAGAGACGTAATTTTCATCAACATTGATCTCTTATAACGTAATAATATGATGAGTTGTGTTTTTAATAAAAAAACGGAATCACATTTATCAATTTCTTCATGTGATTGACAACATGTTAACATCTAACAAGGTTCTTTAGTTATCAAACTAACATAGCTACAGAGTAATGTCGATGAAAGTCTTAGGTCACAGGCTTCTCAAACAGTGCAACACAATAATACAGAAAAACAGAAAAATATAGTGCAAGTAAATATTAAAAAGTAAATACAAAAAGAAAAATATTTAAAAAAAGTGAAGTAGTGGAATAACTATACTGCTATATAAAGGTGTGTCACAGTTAAACATATTAGTTAACTTCAGACACACAAACGGACCATCTTCTTACGATCACCTGACATGTATACACATCAGACTAAAGACACTCACTGTATAAATGATCCGAGTCTGCCCATGGCAAGCAAAGAGGGCCAAAACAAAGGAAGCAGCGACCCCACAAAAAGAGAGAGACGTTAGAGAAGATTCTCAAAGGACCTGGGCACACCATACAGCTGTCTAAAATAATACTAAAGATATCATGACTATATTTACTGTGTTGTCTCTTATGTCTCCATTCGGCAACCTTGAAACCTCTATCAATAAAATGCATTATTATTATTCATTAGCTACTGTGTAAAGGTAGAAATACAGCTCTAATCTAAATTTTACATTACAGAAGAACTCTATAAGGACTGTAAATCGATTACTTTGAATCATCAATGCACAATTCAGGAATCCAATGAATTAAAGGGTGGTGGAGCAGGGTTAGGGTTAGGGTTAGGGTTGCTTCGTTATTAACAGCAGCTGGACGTTACAACTCCTGCTAGCTCCTGCTCGCCCAACCTGGAATAACTGATGATCAAATGTCACCTCTTCTATCTACCCCGGTAATTTACCCTGGTGATCATTAAGGCTGCTGGTATTCCATCAACAACCCATGGCCCAAACTACAGGAGTTTTAAGCAAATAGGCTTATCATGGTTTGATAGCAATACCTTACCCTAGTCCAACTAAAAGGGACTGATAATTCCTTGATACGAATGGCTACATGGCAATTTCCCAACCCCCATTTTGGGAAATTAGATGTGGCTGGCATTTTCCTCATTACAAAATATAAACAAACATGAGGCCTAGTTGACTGAAAGAAGACTGAAGTAGACTTGGACTTGTACACTCTAATGTTTTTATAAGGTTCATCAGCAAACAGGTGGATGACTGAAGAACTTCATCAAGAAACAGTGGATGGATCAAACCTACTGTGACTCACTAAAGTGACACATTGACTCAGGAATGGCTACTAGGATCATGGAGTTCAGGAGAGCGTCTTTCAAAAAGTCCACTTTTATGCCGGAATCACAACCATCAGAGGAAATTGTGATGAGCGCTTTAACCCTTGCTTTAATCTGCTCCTCCATTCCCACCAAGGATACTCTTCAGTTTTTGTAGCGATCAAGTGGTGACACCAGAACTGATTCCCTGCACACTGCCCTTACCCATCTGGACAAGCTATCATGAAGCCGCTAAAGATAAACTACTTCACTAAGGCCCTCTCTTTCCTGCGAAAAGACACTGCATGGTCTCCTGATTTTCTCTCCATCCTGCAGAGAACAGAGAGACACCGAGGAACCAGACCAAACTGTGAACCCAGGATAAAGAGGTTCAGTGAATGTGGTTCTGAAGGTGTGAATGTGGGTCAGGGTATCAGAGGAGATGCTGTAGAAGGACAGCGAGCCAGCAGGATAATCCAAATACACTGCCAATCTGTCAGAGATCAATGAGGGTGAGGAGGAGGGTTGGGATGAGGTGGGGCAAGAGTAAACAGCGCTTGGGAAGGAGTAGTAGAAAGGAGAGGAGGAGAGCATTTCAGTCTTATTGTGACAGACGGAGTAAGGACGACCGTCAAAGCAGTCCAGACACCAGGATCGATCATTCTCCCCAAACCTGCAGTTTTCCCTGTCTCCTCTCCTGCTGATTCCTCTGTAACTCAGAGATAAATAAACCCCTAATGTCCAATCGACCTCCCAGTAACAGCGACCAGTCAGAGCATTTTCACACATCAGCTGAGGCCAGAAATCAAATCTGTCTGGATGATCAGGATATGGCTCCTCCTCTTTTACATGTATCACCTTCCTGTTGCTCTCACACAGTTTGAGGTTTCTGTTTAATGTGTTTGTGTCGATTGTGAGGTCACAGGAATCTGAAGAGAGAAACAACACCAAAAAAAAGCAGCAGCAGTTATTAACCTCATTTTGTAGATGGTTGCTGTTTTCTTTTGATAAATAAAACTAAAACAAACTTACACTTTCTCAGACCTTGTCTCAACCATCGGACTCCACCAGGCTCGACCCTAAAAGGATGAGGAGGAGGGTACATATCAGGGCTCAACGCTAACTTTTTAAAGTGATTGCCAGGCTTGCAACCAGGCATCAGCTTTTGGTTGCCAAAACTGAAAATATGGTTGCCATTTTTAGTCACTTTATATTTTAAATAATTAAGATACTATACAGTTATACATCAACTTAATAATGAAAATGTGACACAAAAGAATGTTCAAATGCTTTACAATAAGTAATTAACACAATTATTTGAAACTAAAGTGGTAGTAAACGTGTCCACCCTCAATTGCTGGTATACAAAATACCAGTAGTGCAGCTGTTGTCATGTTCTTCACAGACCCCTCACAAATGAATTGAGAAAGTCACTAGTTTCTTGGTCATCCGTTGTCTCCCTTTCAAATGTGGGTTTTCTTGACCTTTGTGCTGACCCCCACCATAGATCCATTGGCCCTTCAGCATTGAAGTCTTGGATTGGCCAGACTAATACATTTCTAATGTTAAATAAATGAAAACCATTCACAGTTAAGAATTAGATATTAATTATTAATGTTGTTAATTACCTTTAATATGTCTAACTATATTTAATATGTGTTTACTTTTTATAGAAGTGATTATATTTGTATGCCAATATTTTCCTATGGTAAAGTTTTGTTTTGCACTTTTATTTTGGTAGTAATAAGATCGGGACTCTTATTTTGAAGGAACTTTTACCGGAAGTGAATGCACAACGGAGCAGAATGTACATATATATTTCGCCTCCCAAGACTTTACACATTTCCTCTTTGCTTTTCGTTCGGGTTCAACTTGCGCTTTATCAGTTGAATCACTTTGAACATTCGTTTGAGATGT
>NW_011364836.1:0-3563 GCF_000735185.1 Notothenia coriiceps
GTGACTATTAAAAAATAAATAATTATTATATTAATATTGACAATAACAACCGACCGTCGGGGAGCGTTCTCATGGCGTCTATTATCAACGCTATGGGAGGTCTATGAAGGTCTATGGGACGCCCTGCCCGTTGAAAACTGACTTCCAAGGGGTACCCTGTCCGTAATAGAGTGACAGGGAGGGGCCCTGACCGTCCGTCAACATGTGACGGGTTGGGAGTGAGAACGTGTTTCATCACAGAGACACCACAGTCTAATCTGCCTACACCGTATACTAACTGGGGACGGGCCAGAAATCAGCCTGCTTTTGATCATTTTCTCCACTGAATATGTTTTACATGGTATGGATTTTTTTAATTGCTCAGACAGTACACATGTGGTGATTATTCCTCTCTGTACTTGTTCAGAGAGAAACTGATTAATAATTGTTTACCTTTTCTACAACATTGAGTCCACCGATAATTGAATCTGTTTGGCCAGTTTTATTTCATATTCTCTTTTCTGGATGAGTGCTTGTTTTTTATGCTTGGACATTTTCACTCAGTGTTTTATATTTTTTATAACATCTGTTTGACCGACCTAATGCAAATGTAGTTCACTTTCGAAAACATTTCATCGTTCATTACCTAATCAGGTCTTACATCCATACTAGTCGTGTGCATGCATGTGGAGAAAATGTTGACAGTGGAAATAAATAATACATGGTTGTAGTTAGACTGGCATCCACCCTGTAAATAAGTAAACTATCTTAGGCATACATTTCAATCATGTTGAATTTGCCAACACACGTTGTGACGCTTGCTGTTTGCAGATTTACACACAAGTGATTTCACTCAGCATCAGTAAATATGAGCAGCTAGAATATTTACACATTAACATTTTCATACTATTTCTATACCTGTAGGTGAAAGTGGGCATTTTATCCATGTTTTGATTCATTTTTTATTAAAGCACTTGAAGACTAATTGCTTGATGTATTTCAAAAGAAAAACCTCTCCCATCGATATGCTCAGGCTAGAGCGCAATTACAACTATGGAAGAGGAGCTGTTTTTTATCAAGCGTCACACAATTACTCAAAATAATTGCACTGAAAGTATTATTTATGCTGGAGCAAAAATGTTATGTGTGGGCTTTATACGTAAAGGCAAATCATCACGTTACCTAAATGTTTTATATGAAAATACATGACAACAAATTGATATGGCTTGAATATATCTTATCCCTTGTTTCCTTCTATGTTAGGAAACCTTATATCATTCTTTACTATTGGTTTGTATTTGTGTCACACCCTAACCCCAACCTATCAACATATTTTTGAATTCTTGGGTATGTTACCTATTTAGCTATGGTTAAACACCAGTTATATCTGAAATCCATCAATCAATTTTCTACTGCTTATTAGGGTCGTGGTGTCAAAAAGCTTTGGCAAGTTGGATCGAACAACCCTTCGTTACAATTTCTAGCTTATTCTGGGATCCTGTCAGCCTGGCCGGTTAGAGATAGATCGATTGATGGATACTATATGATGGAGCTATATCATCTCTCCGGCATGTTCTGAGTCCAACAGTTAGACGTGGAGAACCTCTTTAGGAAGGCACCCAGGAAGCATCCTAATCTGATACGTGAACATACTCAACATGCTCCTTTTGATGCAAAGTTGAAGTGGTTCTACTCCCAAGTTCCCTTTAGATGTTTGAGCTCCTTAACCTCTCCCTCCAGGAAGGTTTCTAATTTCTGTGGCTTGTGTCCATAATGGGCAGAATGAATATACCCACATGACAGCTAAGGTCCGAAGAGCTTTATTTAATAGCTCGTCTTATGTCTGTGACCCCTCCTGTTGTTAATTGATAAGCCTGAAACATGCACTTGTCAAGGTTCGGAGGCAAATTTAGCAAATATGACACTAGCCATCGGTCATCTTAAGACAATAATAAGATAAGATAATATTTCCTTTATTGATCCCAAGTCGGGAAATGTTTTTGTTACAGCAGCATGTACAACAGGCAATTTATTATTATACTTTATTCCACTCCACTACAATTCAGAGGTTAACCTGGTATTTTTACTCCACTACATTTATTTGAGTTACTTTGCAGATTCTGATTAATGAGGTGAAATACAAACAACCCTTAAATCAGACTTTAGTTACACCTGAGTCAAATTCAGGGAAGGTGATTGTCAAGTGCCAAAATAAACTATGCAATATATTAGACTTTAAACACTTTGTCAGGCTTAACATTCAGCTGTAGATACCCCCAAAGTTTTTTTCTTACTCAAAAGAAGACCTTAACTTAAAGTATTCTTTAATGTTTAAATAAAGCCTTATTAGTTTGTCTGTTTTGCACATCATCCTTCTTTGTCCCTCTAACAAAGAAGGAGGGTTACTCAATTAGCCCACTGCTAAAGTGCCTAGATGACATAAAGGCCTGGATGGCGTGCAATTTCCTTAAACTCAATGAAGGAAAAACAGAAGTAATGGTTTTTGGTAGCACCACTGACACCACTTCTGTAGACCTGGGTTCCTTGCATCAGTACACCAAGCCCACCATTACGAACCTTGGTATTAAAATGGACCGTGAACTCAAACTTGAGTCAGATTTAAGTCGGTGGTAAAAACGAGCTTTTATCACCTGAGGCAGCTAGCCAAAGTAAAACCTTTTCTCTCCAGACAGCAGTGTGAGACAGTAATCCATGCCTTTGTCACCACCCGGCTAGACTGCTGTAACTCTCTCTACATGGGGGTCAGTGAGTTCCTCCCTCGCACGACTGCAACGGGTGCAAAATGCCGCAGCAAGGCTCTAAACTGGCACACGGAAGTATGACCACATTTCCCCTATCTTAGCTTCTCTCCACTGGCTGCCAATTTATTTTAGGATCCATTTTAAAATTCTTTTATTTACTTTGAAATCCCTAAATGGCATGACCCCACCATACCTTGCTGAGCTGCTACAGCATTACACGCCGAACCGCCCTCTCAGGTCAGCGGACCAGCTGCTCCTGAATGTGCCTAAAACCAGGTCAAAGCTCAGAGGGGACCGTTGCTTCTCTGTAGCGGCTCCCAAACTGTGGAACGCTCTGCCCCTGGAGATCAGACAGGCCTCCACACTGCCTGCTTTGAAATCGCTTCTTAAAACCCACCTCTTCTCCTTAGCGTTTTAACATTTGGCGTTTCAACATCTTTAGAGTGTTGCTTTTTTGCATTTAAATTGTTTTTTGTTTAGACTTGTACTTGTTTTTATGGTGTGTGAGCTGAGCTGTGTTACTTTTTGTATGCTTTGTTTTATTTATTTGCCTGTACGGCACTTTGGTCTGGAGGTTTAAAGTGCTTTATAAATAAAGTTGTATTGTATTGTAATATCTTTTGGACGTCCTGCACTAGCTGTTTTATTGTAGAGATCACTACAGTATCTTCTTGATATTTTCTATTCTATATTTCTATCATTGACCTTCTACTTTCCCCCTATTTTGTATGTAGGCTATGCTATTAATATTTAAATATTTTCATCAAATATAACATATTCAATGAAACAATTTAATAACGTGCTCTAACCAATGGGCGGTCT
>NW_011364837.1:0-1574 GCF_000735185.1 Notothenia coriiceps
TCCCTCCGTCGTGTTTGTGTGTGTGTGTGTGTGTGTGTGTGTGTGTGTGTGTGTGTGTGTGTGTGTGTGTGTGTGTGTGTGTGTGTGTGTGTGTGTGTGTGTGTGTGTGTGCACACAGAGACACACACACATACACTTTTTGTCTAACACGCTAACACAGTTCTGTGTACTGTTATGTTCAGTCATTGTTCTTATGTTGAACATGAATACATTTACTTTGTCAGTAATTATGGGACGTATTTCTTCTTTCATAGCAATTTTCCTTCATACTTTCTTGCCGTGAAATAGGTCTTAAATTCTATTGAAATTGGTCTAAAAAGGTCTTAAAAAGTCTTAAATTTGAGTCGGCCTAACCTGCAGGAACCCTGATTAATATAACGCTACAGATTCAGTTTTCAGATATAAGGTATTCCCTTCAGTCCAGATGAACTCCTGGTGTATTGACGCCTCTGGTTCAGTTGTGTTGTGTTAAAGTTGTGTTTCATCAGATCTTAAACTCTCCCACCACAGAAACCACCAGGGAGCTGTTTTCAAAAAACTCCAAATTACCATAAAAAGAAAAGCATCACAATGAGGCGGATGACTGTAAAATTGATGGATTTGGCCGCTGTTCTAATTAACCCGAGCAGATGTCCCATTTAACGGACACACAATCTTTTTAATTTTCCGCAGCACCAAAACCTCATTTATCGATGGCTGCGAGGTGTTTTCCAAATCATTTCAGTCTGAATATTTCCGTCTGTGCCCAAAGCTAATCTATTTTCCCAGGCAGAGAAATGTCAGGACACATTTGTGTGCTGTGAGAATCAACCGGATGACCCGTGGTTTGAACAGGCGGTTTCAAAGCCCGCTGTGAAACATGTCCAGGTTAAATATCCGTGTTCTCACATGAATAAAAGATTTTCACATTCTGCCGGTGGAGCCGCGTCGCCCACTGAGCGTGTTCACACCAGGATTACATCCCAACGACACATCTGTTGGAGAGGAGGATGTTTTCAGCATCCTGGCTTCAGAACAGCGTCAACATTTCACATGCTGCGAATCCTCGTTCAGTTTGAGGAAGCGGCTGAAGCAGGAAGGGTTTCATCAGCTGGAAACATGAACGTGTACAAATGTAAAAATGTCAGTTTGATATTATTCTGCAAAATGTACATTGTTATAAATAAACGGAATCAGATGTTGGATACAAGCAGACTTCCTGGGGAGTAATGGATTCCGTGTAATGGGATTTCAGTGTTTGCTTTTCATTCATGCAGGACTAGTCTCTCATTTAAGACACATTTTGTACGTGAAATATTTCAGTTTCTTCTTTTTAAAGGTCACATGTCATGGCTATTTCCACTGATCATAATTCCATTGTTGAGGTATACTAAAATAGAAAAATACTGTGCAATGTTCCAAACTCACATTGGTTTCTCATACAGCATCTCTGTAAAGTATGTGTATTCAGCAGTATTCACTTTCTCCACTGAACGGCTCGCTGCAGCTTTCAGACTAAAACACATTCACTGATGGGGATGGGGGATATTTATCAGCTGCTTGTGTGACAGTCAGACAATGAAAACTTTACAGCG
>NW_011364838.1:0-13853 GCF_000735185.1 Notothenia coriiceps
ATTTGAGTCCCTGGCGGCGTAGTGTGTTACTGATGGTAGCCTTTGTACTTTGGTCCCAGCTCTCTGCAGGTCATTGACTAGGTCCCCCCGTGTGGTTCTGGGATTTTTGCTCACCGTTCTTGTGATCATTTTGACCCCACGGGGTGAGATCTTGCGTGGAGCCCCAGATCGAGGGAGATTATCAGTGGTCTTGTATGTCTTCCATTTTCTAATAATGTCTCCCACAGTTGATTTCTTCACACCAAGCTGCTTACCTATTGCAGATTCAGTCTTCCCAGCCTGGTGCAGGTCTACAATTTTGTTTCCTTTGACAGCTCTTTGGTCTTGGCCATAGTGGAGTTTGCAGTCTGACTGTTTGAGGTTGTGGACAGGTGTCTTTTATACTGATAAAAAGTTCAAACAGGTGCCATTAATACAGTTAACAAGTGGAGGACAAAGGAGGCTCTTAAAGAAGAAGTTACAGGTCTGTGAGAGACAGAAATCTTGTTTGTTTGTAGGTGACCAAATACTTATTTTACCGAGGAATTTACCAATTAATTCATTAAAAATCCTACAATGTGATTTCCTGGATTCTTTCCCCCCATTCTGTCTCTCATAGTTGAAGTGTACAGGATGAAAATTACAGGCCTCTCTCATCTTTTTAAGTGGGAGAACTTGCACAATTGGTGGCTGACTAAATACTTTTTTGCCCCACTGTAAGTACATTAAGTTTCATAGAGCCAACACATTTCAAGTGCTACTCAACAGGCTTTAGATAAGCCAGTCCTTTGTTAGTATATAAGTGCTTACTTAGTATCTTAGTTAGTATCTAAGTGCGATATGTAGTTCTACAGTATGTGCATGTAAGGGCAGATCCTCCAGTGTATGTATCACGTGCGTTTATGTGACAAAGGTTTATTCAGGATACCATGCCAGTCTGGAGCCTGGAGTCTGTTGTTCCTCCAGCTGGAAGCCAGGAAGCTAAAAGCTCCTGATAACGCATCCTAACTGGATTATCCAGAGCGACAGAGAGGCAGACTATAGTTAGAGGAGTCCTATCACCTCGTTCTGCTGGCTGTGTGAGTGTGCATGTGATGGAAAATGTGAGTCCTGTTCCTATAAAGCATCCTACCCCTCATAAAAATAAATTGTGGTGAACGCCCGTCATCTGCTTGTGACGTGTAAAGTGCATTTGTTATTCATGTCTCTGTGTCTGTTTATACAGGGAATGATGCACATGCCACGTTGTTGTTTTTGTTTTTTTTTAAATAGGAGAAGAAAATCAGCCACAGAGAGGAATGTTGTCCAAACATGGAGGTTCCTTCCTGCAGACTTGGTGATGCTCAGCCCAACAATGGTATCCTGTTGCATGACTGACCTGAGAAAACCTTTGATATTCAAGAAAAACACTTGACACGTGAGTCTCACAGGAAGGAAAATCTCAGAGTTAATCCACTGGAATAATGCGCCATTCCTTTGCACGGTACACGGTCATCTGACCAAACAGCAGAAAAAAAGGGAAGAAATACAAAATAAAAAAATGAGCAGAATGTAGCTTCCTAAATTATACTGTTAAATTACAATTTCCCCACGATAGGGAAAGGTTTATGTAGTTCAATCAATCAATCCATGAAATACATGCCATAAGAGAAGAAAACAGACGTGATTTTATTGTAAACAGCAGAACTAATTCGATAAAAACCTGAGTTTCACAAGTGCGACTGTCATCTGCCGGTATTTTGGGGTTTTCCCCCACTAGGAAAACCTCGTCCAACACGTTGTTAAGCTAAATAATCAAGATAGCTGCCTACGTGGGTGCTCACATTATTTATAGCACAAGCATACAGGATAGTGTTACAGCAGAGTGTCGACTGGTAAATGTAAACTCATAGCTACGCTTTGAAGATTACATAAAATATTTACATGAGTTTGTTTTCCATGTAGCGGTGCTGCTCATCAGAATATGAGAAGATTTGTTTTTCTCCAAAACAATCACATCTTAATTTGGAATGCAACCCCAGCCCCTCCTCACACCACAAATGTCAGCCAAGATTGAAGGTTCCTTTGTAGTCATTTTACTCGTTTAAAGTCACGCTACTTGACTCTTACACAACCTAAACTGTTGGAGATCTGACCTTTGGGCGATCAGATGACCTCCGTCCACATAAACAGCAACTCTACAGAGTCCATCTATGGTCAGGAGGGGTGGTGGGTGGGGAACCCCTGCGAAGGAGCCAGCGGTATGAAATATCAAAGCTGCTATCTGTGCGGTGAGACGGCGCAGCAGTGGAAACTCCATGATGTCAGAGGCATCCAGGGCACTCAGTCTTATCCGAGACTGGTGTAGACACATTAAGGATGGGGACTGGGGCCAGTGGTGATGAAAGCTGATGGTTGCATGTGCTCTAGCAACAACACGGAGGCCCACCACCCCCGCTCACTGAGTGTGGGCTAGCTCGAGGTAAACTGACGCCGCGGTGACCCTTCACAGGGTTCAGCTGCAAGTACTGTAAATGTCAACATGTGGAAAAAAGAATAGTGAAGTGTTTGTGTTTGTGTGTGCATGCACATTAATCACAAGGCTACATGTAAGTGTATGTGCCTAAGGTTGTATGAGTGGATGTTTGGACATGTCACTCAATAACATTTTACGAAAAAACATTACTTATATAACATAGTCGAGTATTTTTTATTTCACATGTGAGTAGCAAGTCTTGGTGTGTGTGATTTTGACTGTGACTGGTCATGTCAGGTTATTGGGGGCCTGCACATGTGCCTGTGTTTGAGTGTGTGCACTGTGACAATGATGAAAGTAGACAGTGTCACAGTGGGTCTTTTTTTAACCAATTACCTCAGTTTATTTTCTCCCACTGTTTTTTGATTAATTAGTTATACGAATTATTATGACAGGCATTTATTGACATTTACATGCAATTACAGACACACAACGAACGCACAGACTCGTCTTACATGTATGTTACTTATATGGACTCTTAAGGCATCTTGAACTACATGAAATCAAACCACCGGGCAAAGGTAAATAAAGCTAATTATATTTGTTACTGCTCCAAAGGACCTCACTTGAAGGCAGGGTTTTACAGAGAGACGATTAGAAATAACTTTCTGACAGTCTCACCTTGAAGGCATTCATGGTGTTGAACTTCAGCTGAGTTTCTGATTAAAAATGCACAGCTTTCCAAGAGTTGTGCTGACTGAAACAGCATCGCAGCTGGTTCAGCCTCACACTGAGACAGAGGAGTGAGAGGATTGAGGAAGGATTGGGGAGAGGTAGAGGTGGAAAAAAGCAGAAGGAAGATAAAACACTAGAGGAGACAGGGGACACAAAGAGTAAAACAAATTAAACAAACAGAGGGTGTGAAAGAAGTCATGGAAGGGGAAAGCAAAATAAGTCAAAATGGATTGTTAGGAAAAGAAGGATTTGTCCTGTCAATGACAAAACATGACAGAAAAAAAGAATAAAGCTAGAGTTGATAAACTACTAAAGCAAGACAAGGGTGAAATGAGAGGTGAGGGAGAAGAGATAAGACTGTCATTATATTACATTGTGCACATACATCAACAGCTAGCATCTATTTGTGCTAAAGGGATATTTAAATACACAAAACGCTGTATGTTTGGGTACGTACAAGCTAATCTGAACACAGCCTCTCCTTTGCATCTTCGCCAGATATAGAAATTCTTTATTTCCATGTTTTATAAAGGAGTTTCAGATGCTCCGGAGAAGTTGCATCAGCACGTGGCCAGATGAAATGTTCTCAAATCAAACGCTCGGCTCTTCCGGCAAGTTCTCCTTACAAGTCTCTTCTTCCCCTTCTCTCACAAAAGCAACCTCAGTTACGTAACCGGGTACACGAGATAATTAGTGACTGAATAATTAAGCGGGCGCCCGTGATAGTGTGACTGTTTGATGGAGTGTGTGTGTGTGTGTGTGTGTGTGTGTGTGTGTGTGTGTGTGTGTGTGTGTGTGTGTGTGTGTGTGTGTGTGTGTGTGTGTGTTTGATGGAGGACTTTTGGAAGGACTCCATTATATGAATGTGCCTCTCTGCTGTGGCACAAAGCCCACAGCTTCTCTCAGATCCAAAATCACCAACAGTCACCAGGAACAGGGGCTTCGTAAAGGGCAATGAGAGGATACAATACCACTAGGTCAAGCTTTTGCTGTACACATGTGCAACACTACTGTCATTTATTATTTTTTCTGTATTAGTATTGTTTTTATTTGCTAATTGTGTTTGGTTTGTGAAGCCTTTTGAGATACCTTTGTGTATGAAAAGTGCTATATAAATAAAGGTTGATTTGATACTGTCTGGATCTTAAGCCCTCCCTGTCCTCAGCGGGGTCAAACAACAGCCGAAGAAATCTGCGCTGCAGTTTAAGTCTGGTGATCAAGAACAATGGATAGAGCGCTCACATGACAGCAGTGCAGCTGTCAGACAAAGTCGGGGAGATGAGAGCAGCGGGGGTGACTGAGAGTGGGAGTGGAAGAGAGACAGACAGAGAGGGACAGAGAGAGAGAGACTGAGGTGGGAAGCCCAAATGATGCAATTGGATCTTTCTGTGTAACTGAAGAACTACTTTCAGCACGAACACACAGCATGGGTCAGGTGTGTCACTGCAGGTCAGGTCCTTGTAAAGCATCATGTTGTGACCTGTTTGACTTCCAGAAACAACAACAACAAATCCTCCCTTAAAATTAAACATACAGGCCCAATACAGCTGAGAGAGTATTATTGTGTCCATCTCTGTTTCTCACAGTTTCCATCCCACTGAAGTGTCTCTACAAAACTCAGATCAACGGTATATTGCTGATCACATTATGACATCCTTCATCACAATTGATGAAATTACAATAGAAACATGAACACCATCTGAAGGCGTCTGGTGGTGGATGATGGTCACTTCAAATGTATATTCCATAGAGTTAGTTGACTTTATTTGGATGATTTACTAACTCATTTAACATTTAAGTCGCCCAGGAGAAGCCACATATAACAGTATTTTGGGCTACTGCTAGGCCTGCTCAATTAATCGTATTTTAATCGCAATTACGATTATGGCTTGCAACGATTACGAAAACAACGTAATCGAAATAAAACGATTATTTTTTTATTATTATTATTAACTTTACTTTCTTTTTTTATTAATTTTTTTTTGTATTGGTTTTTCAGTTGAATTATACTTAAAGTTCAGGGTAATCAACTGTTAAAAACATACTGTTCACATTTTTTCTCTCCACTAAATTGATGTTTTCAAAGTAAATAGATAATCGTTTTTAATAATCGTGATATCAATTATTGACCCAAATAATCAAAATTATGATTTTTGCGATAATCGAGCAGCCCTAGCTACTGCTAAACAATTTTAAATTGTAAATGTCATGCCACAGTTGTTGGTCAGTCTTTGGGTCCAAACCGAAATATTACAACAACCAGTGGATGCATTGCCATCAAACTGTATACAGACATCTATGGTCCCCTCAGGATGAATTAGAATAACAAGGCTATAAACCCTTGTTCCTTTAAAAAGTGTTTCTCAACATAGGGACACCGGGCTCTTTGAGAGTGTTTTAATGTGTCTTATGTTATGGTCACTTTTATCATTTTGGTTTCAATCAAAACATGGTGCCATAGTTGTCAAATTCATCGAAAATGTACCCAGAATCTGAGAGTGAATTCAGCTGCAGATTGAATAGGTTGTTTGTTTTTTTGTGTAATCTTTAGGCTTGTGGCTTTTGCTTTTATCAAAGAAACCAGATATATTCTAACACAGTTGCTCATCACTTGTACTAATCATTCAGGAAAGTGCATCAGCTACAATTAACATTATTTACTGGGGAAATGAATGGTACACTTTGCAGCTCTACGCCCTGTATGGGAGCATCTGCATTCAATATTCTTCTCCATTAATTCATTCCGGTTTTTGCTCTAATTTGTCCCGTAAGGCTTAATTAGTCTCTTTCAAACAGTCTGGCTGTGCGCCAAACCTCCGGCACATTAACACGGTAAGTGACACCTTTCCCTGTTCCACCGCGTCGTATGGAAAATCACCAACACCTTGCTCATCAAACCACAGCAGTCACAATAGCACTCATTATTTTTTATCAAACACTTGGCAGGATTCACATTATGAAATTAAAACCGATATTTCAGCAATAACATCTCTCTCAGTATTTTCAATTCACCAAAGTGGGCTGTTTTCCTTCTCCCTCCCCTTGATGTTCATTAAAGCCACGCTGAGTCAGTCGCAGAGGCACCAATATTTATTTTTCCGTCAGCCTATTCTAGCAAGAAAGTGTGTGTGTGTGTCTTGTGTACTGTTTGTTCTCTTCTTGTTTTAATCGGTCATGTTGCAGCAGAGAGGAACGTTATGATTCAGCAAAACAATGTGTGTGCATTTGGGTTTACAGGAATCATTTCTCTGTTCCCTTTAATCTGCGACAAATCCAACTCACCTACCGTGACACACACACACACACACACACACACACACACACACACACACACACACACCAAAGAGAGACTACTTTATGAGGCTATAAGATGCAAAACAGACAAAGACTTCACTGTCACTGTCAGGTACTTTGTTCTAACTGCATGCAATGAGGATTCCAAGAAGAAGATTTTATGCCAAGTTAGCAAAAGTTAGATTTTACGGCAAAAATTAGATTGTCTTATTCCAGCCTTTTATTTCAGTGTGAAATTATATGTAAATGAGGCCAAAACTAAGACACATCTCAGAGCTCCAGAGAGTGCAATGTTTGTGGAGAGTCTGACACATGCTGGGAACAAGAACACAAATACACAAACAGATACACGAGTTTAGCCACACACACACACACACACACATTATTGTGTAGAGGAGGAAGAGAGGGTAAAACAGCAGTACAGGCTTTTTCAATTAGCCACCTACCAAGACCACGTCTGTGAGAAAATGAAATGGCCGAGAAAGCACAGGTATTCTCAGGTCTTTAAAACACATACACACTAAATATTAGCAGTCCTTTCTTGGCCCTCACACACCAAACACACACACACAGAATCTCAAACTTGACGGGTTCATTTTCTGCCTGGTTGGCAGGTGAGTTTGTCAGTTCAAGGTGCCTGCGTCTGTATGTAAATGGCTCTGCTGCCTGACCTTGCTGTGATTATGCATATGGATCGGGTTTTTCAGATGAGAGCCGGCGCTGTGTGGGAACTTTATGGCTGACCAAGCATATTGATCCCTGCAGGAGGAAGTAGCATGTCTCTCTGCAGTGTCATTGTGTCAGAGTCTAATCTAAGTCGGAGGTCTGAATCAGCCGTGCTGAGAGAAATTCTGGGCCCCATGACAAGAGCTCACTCTGGGCCCTAAAACACTTGGAGCTCCCTAACTCACTCAGTGTCATTTATTGTGTTTCGACAATTTAATCATTTGTTGCAGCCTCAAATTTAAATGTGCCTTTTAGCAAAATGTCCTTTCAGACATGGGTCACACTGCGGAGTTATACCTTACTTCCACTGAGAGCTCCGTCAATGAGCACACTAATATTAAAGGTGGGGTATGTGATTCACTTGTTATATTCCATGGAATGCTCTTAACATCCCGATAGCAATGAATATATTAAATGCTTTGACAATAAATACATTAAAAAATGTCATCAGTGGAAGCCGTGGTACTGTAAAAAGCTAGACCAATCATTTGAGCCGGCCCGGCTAAAATAACTGGATGGCCTACCTGCCTGTCAGCCTTCCATCTGTGCACAAACTTATCTCATGCCCTCATTGGTCATGTGTGTGTGTGTGTGTGTGTGTGTGTGTGTGTGTGTGTGTGTGTGTGTGTGTGTGTGTGTGTGTGTGGAGGGGGGGCTCTGTAAGGAAGTCTGAAGGAAGGGGCAGATTTTTTTCAGCTGCATACTTTCAAATTCTAGCTTACTCAAGCTGGTTTCTCCATTCTTACCTACCCTACCTTTAAGCTGTTGAAAGCATTTTATGATAAACTTGTAACTGCCGACTCCATTAAACACCATCTTTCTTGTTAATATAGTGTAGCAGTTCATAATCTAAGTCATTAAGTGACACTCATTAACTTATGTTACAGCTAGCTAAATGGCAACATCTGCTGTCTGCCTCTAATGGTGCAGGTGTTGACAAATATATGATAAAACAGAAAAACCGGTAATAACCACTGACTGTTTGAATTCATCCCGTGGAACTGGAACCTCAGAATTCAATGGTTCTGGCTAGGGCTGCTCGATTATGGCAAAATCATAATCTCGATTATGTGGGTCAATAATTGATATCACGATTATTAAAAACATCCATTTACTTTGAAAACATCCATTTATTGAAAAATAAATAAAAAATGTGAACAGTATGTTTTTAGCAGTTGATTACCCTCACCTTTAAGTATAATTCAGCTGAAAAACCAATAAAAAAAACCAATAAAAAAAGTTGTTTTATTTCGATTATGTTGTTTTCATAATCACTGCAAGCCAGAATCGTAATTGCGATTAAAATACGATTAATTGAGCAGCCCTAGTTCTGGCTGTACTTCTAACAGGTGATCACAAAAAATGAGTGTAGTTTGTACCAACACGTTAGCATGGTGTGCCGTCTGCTTACAGGCCACCAGTGAGCAGCTGACAGCATGAAGATGCTAATGAAGAGTGAGTCAGCCTCTGAGACAGGCTGCTGGATGAAGATGGTGATTAATGCTGCATGCTTCATCCCCTCCTCTGATGTGCTGCTACATGCAATATGCCAAAGCCTCATCTTTATTCTTCACTGCTTCCTGACAGACACACACACACACACACTCTGATGTTCCAGCTGCTTGTCTGATACTTCACAAGGAAACTATTATTTTTCATTGATTCACTTCTGTCTTCATTAAGTCAATTGCATAATCACACAAGAGTGCGAGTCAAGAAAGGTCGCACGGCATCCACTGCCCGACTGCCTGAGAACTGGACCATACTGGAGAACATGAGATACACACACGAGAACACACCCATGATAGTCTGTTCTCGCTGAATCATGAACACTTCCTGTTTGGCAGGAGCTTGGTGTTCTTGGTCCATGAGAAAGGCCAGAAACAAGAAGAAGAGGAGGTGAGAAGGAGGACATGAGGAGAAGTCAGAGTGTGTGTGTGTGTGTGTGTGTGTGTGTGTGTGTGTGTGTGTGTGTGTGTGTGTGTGTGTGTGTGTGTGTGTGTGTGTGTGTGTGTGTGTGTGTGTGTGTGTCACGGTAGGTGAGTTTGGATTTTGTCGCAGTTTTAAAGGGGAACAGAGAAATTATTCCTGTAAACCCAAATGCTCACACTCACACATTGCTTTGCTGAATCATAACGTTCCTCTCTGCTGCAACATGACAGATTAAAACAAGAAGAGAACAAACAGTGCACGAGACACACACAAATACTTTCTTGCTAGAATAGGCTGACGGAAAAATAAATATTGGTGCCTCTGCGACTGACTCAATGTGGCTTTATTGTTGAGTAATTTTTCATGCATGAAAGTCACAACATCGTCTTAAGCCTAATATATAACGATTTTCAGGTTTTTCTAGTTTATATCAATTTGAAAGAAATATATATTTGTTTTGGAATGACAAAAAAAGACTTACGAATTTTGAGAAACATGTTTCCCTATTTTCTGACATTTTATAGACCAAACAAATAAATGAATATGGGAAATAATTGGCAAACAAATGTTATAGATTCAGCCTTTATATAAAATCCACTCACATTCACCTGGCTGTGACATGAAGACTGGTGCTCCCTGCAACTGCTCATGTAAAACCAACACTGTGATGTCACTCACTCAGCCAGGAGGAAGTACTTATATGGCCGTGGCAACCGGAACTGCAAGAGAGCGGTGGAAGGGGACTGTAGTAATATGCAGTACGTGCTCCGAGGCTACCTGCAGTGTGGAGAGGGATGCTGACACTCTCCAGGCTGCAGGGGATTGACAGAGAGGATGAATGACTCTCCATTTGGTTGAAACTGGATGAGAATGGCTGGGAGCATGAATGAGGATAAAAGCGGAGGACTTTAGTGGGTGGGGTATGAAGTGAAAGGGAAGAGATGCGGAAGAAGAGCAGGCTGAGATAGACGAATGTGAAAAGGAGTAATTGGCAAGTGCGACGATAAAGAGGAGAGCAGAGAGGCTGGAAGGGAACGGGTGGTATGACGTATTTAGAGACTTCTCCAACTCTCTCTTCTCTCTGCTGTTTTCTCTATTAAGCATCTCTGCTGCAGCGTGGACTCCAACTGCATACTTGATGAGAGAGCCAGCAAAGTCCCAACTCTCAACACACACACACACACACACACACACACACACACACACACACACACACACACACACACACACAGTTTGATGATGCAGTGCCAGGCTAGCGCCGAGTCTGGCACCAATCCTGAACGCAATGATATCATTGCATGTGACTCTCACACACACACACACACACACACACACACACACACACACACACACACACACACACACACACACACACACACACACTCTCACATCAGGTCACAAGAGTGGTTCCACTGTTTGTTTTCACCTCTGTTTTCCATCTGAAGATGTGATCAGAGGAGATGCATTTCAGAAGAGCAACGTAACATACCGACCAAAAAGAAAGGAAAATCGCCACTTCAATGTTGTGTTGTCATTAAAACATACATATACACAGCAGGCCTGAAGCAGACAATAACGTTTAGTTTGAGACCTGTAGTCATATGTATGGCATCATACACCACCTACTGTATAGGCGAGACAGATAATTATCCGATTCATATACACAGCAGTAAATCAAGCTATATTATTCACTAGCTTGGCTACCCTAATGAAAAAAATATATTCATTTTGCTAACACATTACACACATTGCCACACAACAGTTATGTGTGAGGTTGTGGCTAATAATAAGACGGCATGTCCAAAATGAAGGTGCTAACTTGCTGATGTTTGGCAGATAAAACGTTTAGCATCGTCACATTCCACCATGTGGACCATCTGACTGTGTCATCTGAGACATTACAATATTTTTTCTTTTTACAGAATACTTTTCACATAATAAAAAAAACGGCCCTGAAACAACGCAACAAATTCAGACAAGATTTCTGATTTCTTTATATAAACCAGTTATATAAAAAACAAAAAGCCCCTCCCCTCATGACCCTACCAGCCCCTAAGACACACAAACTATAAATACACACGCATCAGCATGAGCAAAATCACACACACACACAGTGATATTACTAGAAGCAGATTAAAGTCAGTTTTAGTGGATCAACAGCTGAACAGCCTTGCCAGACAATTTTCTCTCTGAAGATAAGCAGTAATTCATAAATATGTGTACAGACGATGATTCGCCACGGCCAAGGGCTGTCCATGAGGAATTGGACAATCAGATCCAAATAGTTAACTGTGTGATGAGTGAATGAGTTCATACGGCTGCGTCGAGTATTTACAGACAACAGTCATCTGGGTAGAGATGTTTTCTGTATTAGTCAAATACATGTAGAGATTTGTATGGCTTTATTACAAAACAGCCCAAAAAAATGAATTCAAGCTACAATATATCACAATATTAGCATTCCCACAAGGAGACATTTTAAATACATCCTTATAGTACAAAATAACTCAAAGTCTGAATTCACATTGATTTGTTTAAGATGGGTGACTGCCACAAAAACACTTAAGTTTGCTTATGAGATATCAAAGGGGGAACATAGGAGCCTCATTTGGCTTGTTTCACCCCAAACCAGTAAATAGGAAGTGACTCATCAGTGCTGCTGAGTTTCAGTTGCCACATAATCACATAAACGTGGAGTTTTAAAAGCTGTTATATCTGTCAGTCAACTTACAAGAAACTGTGCAGATGTTTTGGTCCTATACAATGTTTTTATCAATGTAACTATGTAGGAAATGACGAGCCTCTACTGATTGGTCAGTTGTTTCTCTCACAGAGGGAATCCGTCATCACAGACCTATTTGAAATCGTCAAATCTGAGATGTTTGTGGTCCGGAAGCAACTATAGAAACATGTAGCATGAAAACATGGAGTTTTTCAAAATATAACTGAGAAAATGATGGTTGGAAAGAAATGGCCGAAGAGGTGGAGGCTGATAAGTGCCATTAACCCTTATCCTTTTAAACATGACTTTACAGGATCAACATCTACGTCTTCCAGAGCTTCTCCTCTCTCTTTTTTGTATTTGTGTGTGGTCATACAACCGGAGGACCAAATTATCAGGAAACAAATTGTCTCTCCCTTTCAATCTCAATCACACTAGCCCTCAACCCCCTTCAGCGATTACTTGGAAATGCATCCTGAACAAGATTAAGACCTTAAAAAAAGGGAAGGGGTGGAAGGCAGCGACGAGAGGAGGCGGTTCAGGAAGATGGGACAAATCTAATGCTTGGGCGAGGGTGAAGTCTGCTGCCAAAAAGTAGTTACATCATCGTAGGTCAGCGCAGCAAAGTGTAATCATGATAGAGATGAGAGGATGAAGGGATGAGAGAGGGAGGAGGAAAGAGAGGAAGAAGAGGATGACAGACCAGATGTCAGATGAAATGAGCTAGACTGGATGTAGATGTGAAAACATGCCTAATTGGGGTGAGGGGGGGTGTCATTTAGCACTTTTTGCACGAAAGTTAAATAGTATGTAATCTCAGTGCATATATACTCATCCATGCAATTTAGGCGAAAAAGACTCCGAATGTGCCGTGTCAAGCATCAATGACTCTAACGCTCCTCAGCATAGCACCAATCCAATCTATTTCTATAGCACATTTAAAAACAACAGAGTTGAACAAAGTGCTGTACATCAACAACTGTATAAAAACATAGCATACATACATAAAAAACAGATAGGACATGAAACAAATGTAAAACACGAGACAATGAAACCAGATCAGAAGCCACAGACTGAGAAACTCTCCTACATGACGTAAAAACAATACAAAACACTAGTAAGATAAAAACCCAAATTTAACAGCACAAGTGTCACCTGGTCTGTAAATGCAAGGGAAAAGAAGTGGGTTTTTAAACGATATTTAAAAACAGGCAGAGTTGGAGCAAGTCTAACCTGGAGGGCAATTCGTTACATACTTTTGGAACTGCAACAGAAAAGGCTCTGTCTCCTCGCTGCTTTAACCTCGATTTAGGGACTACCAGAAGAAGTCTGTAAGCAGACCTCAGTGACTGTGTGGGTGTGTATGGTTTTAAAAGATCTGCTAGGTACAGTGGGGCTAAACCGTTGAGGGCGTGTAGGCAAACAGTAACATTTTAAATTGTATTCTAAAATTGACTGGTAGCCAATGTAAAGAGGCGAGTACAGGCGTAATATGTTCACCCCTGCCTGTCCTTGTAAGGAGGCGTGCAGCAGCATTCTGGACCAGCTGTTGGCGTGACAGGGAAGCCTTGCTTACTCCAATGCAGTAATCCAGTTTAGTGGATATAAAACAATGTATTACTTTCTCAAAGTCATTAAAAGAAAGGAAAGGCTTGACCTTTGCTAAAATTCTTAGCTGAAAAAAGCTGGATTTTACCACAGAATTGATCTGTTTGTCTAGTTTAACATCACAATCAATCCGTACACCCAGGTTTGTTACAATGGGTTTCACATATGGGACAAGAGACTCCAGCACAGGCGGGGCATTGGGACCACCGCTGGGTCCAAACATTATCACCTGTCTTTTTTTCATTGAATTTTAAAAAGTTCAAGGCCTTCCAGGCTCTGATGTCCTGCAGACAATCAGACAGAAGAGGGTTTGGGTCATTTATTTTCAGGGGCATGTAGATTTGTGAGTCATCTGCATAAAAATGAAATGAGACGCCATATTTTTTTAATGATACCGCCCAG
>NW_011364839.1:0-14445 GCF_000735185.1 Notothenia coriiceps
AGAGGCAATAATGTAACATACAATACATTATTTTATATATATATATATATATATATATATATATTATATAATTATAATTTAGTTTTAAAACACCTTGAATTTCAAGGGGCTCCGTCCAAGACAATGGTAGGAGAAACACTGCATATACCATTCCTTTGAAAGATATTATCACATAGAAATTGTATACATGGAGGTTTTAGCATTTTAAAGCAACGTAAGCGAGCACAGTTAGCTTTAACTTTTAAAGATGCCTCTTCAGAAAGCTTTCAAAATCAGTGTTTGGGTGTTTTGGTGGTTTCCTCTCTAAAGCAGCTGCTACAGAATCAATCCCTGCTTGCAGTGGCCAGTGAGATCCGGTCAAGCAGAAAACAAACCAGCATGCTTAGTGGGGGAACTCTCCTTGACATGGAAACGGCACGTCACCACATTTAAAAAAGCACCGGCATTGACAGAATTAAAACGTTTTGTGAGAAAGAAGGAAAAAAAGCAGCTTTTACCTTCACACTGATTCCTGGGAAGAATCTTCCATCTTGTTTTGATAACCGTTTCCAGAATCTGAAGAGCATAGTACTGTAACATGCAAGGAGGGAGAAGCATTAGAATAAAGCGATTATATCAACACTCAAAAACAAGCACTGTATCATTTTATAATACTAACCAAAAATAGTATGAAGTGGACCAGCCTGTAATAACTTGCATTCTAGATTAAATTGGACTGAAACACATCATGCAGATTTTGTAGTGCGCAGAACATTCACTTTGTCTTTTTTAATCTCTGCAAGCAGCATTAAGCTGGAACACTGCAGAAGTCGTGCTGTTTCTCCCAGCATCACACCAGACAGCAAAAGACAGCAGAAAAATACAACAATCCATTAAGCAGCTTTGGTTCTGTTTGCTCCTGGGGGGAGTTCAATGGTGTAAAAGACATAACAAGGTCTATTTTCAATTTGACTGAGCCTACAAACATTATGGAGGGTTGGGCATCGACAAGTGTTTTTTTTGGCGTAATATGGTCAAGGTCAACCATATGATTTCTAGAATAAAGTGTATAATGAATGCATGTTTGACTACACAAAACAAAGATACTTTATCTCGACCTCCTGGATTGTATTTTATTATCTTTCAGGTACCTGAAATAACATGTGTTCACAAAAACATCATGCAGTGTTTTAAAAAACAACAACACAGGGTTTCTTTTGTTGCGTGAGCACCGTTGACGAACATAGGATTTGAACAGATTGCTTTATTTGTAGTCATACTGCCCAAAAACATCATGCAGTGTTACTATTCATTGTAGTCATAATGCCCAAAAACTACTGTAAAACAGGGATTATGATATTATTCAAATTAATCTACCTCATGTTTGTTACTAAAACAAACAAAAACTATTGTAGTAATAATAATAATAATAATAACTATAATAATACATGTAATAATACAAATAATTTTAAATATCAAAATAAATAATAATGACTTTTTGTTGCAACTTAAATCTTCAAAAAATATAAAAGGGTGTTTCTCCATCAAATGTTATTATATTTTATTACTCCTATAGCATGCCAAGAATCTGAACAAGCTCTTAAAGGTAGGGTAGGTAAGAATGGAGAAACCAGCTCGAGTGCGCTAGAATTTGAAAAAAAAAAACCTGCCCCTTCCTTCAGACTTCCTCACAGAGCCCCTCCTCCAACACACACGAACGCGCACATGACCAATGAGGGCACGAGATAAGTTTGTGCACAGATGGAAGGCTGACAGGCAGGTAAGCCATCCAGTTACTTTAGTCGGGCCGGCTAAAATGATTGGTCGTGCTTTTTACAGTACTATGGCTTCCACAGATGAATTTCTTTAATGTATTTATTGTCAAAGCACTTAAGATATTCATTGCTATCGGGACGTTAAGAGCATTCCATGGAATATAACAAAAAGTGTTTCTGAAGTGAATTACCTACCCCACCTTTAAGAGCAACAATCGATGACCAGAATCCAAACCGAAAAATGATCTCAGCGATACCCAACCCTAAAATGTGTGATTTAATTTCCCCAATGCTAAAATATAGATTATGATTCAAGTCTGAGGCAAGCCTAAATTAGATCCCTTTAACTGGTGTGTCATAAGGAACAGCAAGACCAACCACAGGTTATGCCCCGGATTCATTTTTGCTTTACAGAGAAGTATGAAGAATTAAAAAAGGAAACATTTTTATTTATAGTTAGTTTCTGGTCTAGCGGTACTTGAACTGACTGTTTCAACTGTAGGGATCATCGTTTGAGGAGTACAATGATTCAAAAAAATAAAATGACATGTAGTATAGGATGTTATTAGAGAGGGATTACAGAGCTTTTTTACAGACAATGGGTGCTGGAAGATTAAAGGTGAAATCTCATTTTCAGGCACACTGACTGTACACCATTGACCGGTGTCACTCGAAAGTGCTGCATACATTTGGTTCCACCTTTAACTGCCACGCTTTGCACAAACCACCACAAGAGGTAAGAGAAGAGACATCAGCAGGGAACTGTCAAATACTTTGCGACTTTTTAGCGGGCAAAGCACATTACAAAAGGGTCTTGGCTGAAGAACTGTGGGGAGAAGAGGAAGAGGATGTGCTGTAGAAGGAGAGAAGGGGGGGAGGGAACAGAGCCATGATCCCTACAGGTGAAAGGTAGCCATCAACACATTGTCTATCTATGGAGCCTACTGACTGCAGCCTGCACCCTCCCTCTGTCCAATGAAACAGATGCAATAGAAACGGATGAACAGAATTCAGTCAAAGGGAATTTAAAAAAGGGTAGACCTTGTGGAGGCCTGCCGTCAAAGCCTAGCTGTGTCATGATGCACAGGATGACACACCCCTTTTCTTCCTATTACAAGCCATAAACATAATGGAACATTGTGATTAATATCAAATAGTCACAGCTTGAATTCATTACATTGTTTTTGTTAAAAATAAATCATAACTATTGTAGTTACAAAAAAAAAAATTGGAATTACGCACTTTTAAAATGAACGAAACAAGATAAATGCAGAATTCAAGAGGTGGTTACCGTTTGTTTCCTCTTATTCTCTAATGCCCTTATTTCTTGGCAAATTACAAATGTAGAACTAGAAACAGTACTGTTGATAAATCAACTTAGACATTAGTAATGGATGTCAGTGTTAAAGGCACAATTACAGGCAAGCAAAAATGAAAAAAGGCAAATTTCACGCATGTACTTTGAGGAAGTCTTGAATGCATTGCACTTTATTTCACACTCAGAACCTAAATTCCCTTAACACTACATTACCATTTCCTTTATTATCATTAGATTTAAGGAATAGGCTTGATTTTCTTTAAATATCAGTCCATTTTGTTTTGTAAATGCTATTGTGAATCCCTGAATGTGTCTGAATAACAAATCGCTGGGTCCTCCGTGTAGGCAGTTTGCTTCATGTGCTGTGTCAGTGCAACACAAACCTGAGAACGTCAAAAGACAGATGAAAGGGATCTTAATGACAATAGCTTAATTGGGCCTATTCATTTGGAAAATCAAATATATTTTTAACTGAAAATAATATATAGATTTTAAATCTGTGTAGATATTTTTTTTTATCTCAAGTTCTTGACGATGTGCTGTTCACTCAAACTAAACGTTATGGCCTGCAGCTCTATCTTCGCAGATCTGTTACTTTTGTTTTTCCCCACTTACCTAATGAATCAGATTGTAAACACGAGGGCGTTACAGTATCAGCCTGCACATCATCTGATCCCTGGCCATGCAGATAAACTCATATGTCTACAGTACCTAGCAAGAGTATAGGGCAACATTAAAAGCCTTTTTCACTTCTATAAAACGGGGATTTGAATTGTCTTGCATTTTAAGTCTCGAATGTATGTGCAATAAGGCATGCAAATGATATAGTAAGCATGTTTATTGTGTAATGTCTTTCTAATGAATATCCAACAAATTGCTTCAATTTACACCCCTACTTGAGTTTGCAGTGAAATATAGACCAGTGTCCATAAAAGATACTGGTACCAAAATAGATATAGCTGATATAATCGAATGGTTAAGAGAAATTGGTAAAATAACAGTGGGCTCATTCCCGTTCAGACCCAACAGGGCACAGTTGTAAAAGGTTTATTTCATGTTGTAGTGTATTGCATTACAACAGGGTCAGTTCAAAAGGAGAGTCAATTGTTCCTCTGGTAGGTTCAGATCCAACAGAATTCCTTTTTATGAGAAGGACAGAGGTCCTGCATAGCTCAAGAGCTAGGGTATGGTGCCAATAGTATTCCACTTCTGCTGGGGGCCATGTGCACCCACAAAATGCACTCACACAGTGCATTGGGCTGCTTTCAATACAAAGATCCATAAAAAGCTTATTCTACGTAATTTAAAAGAATATGGTTAGAAAAGAACACTGTGGCCTAGTGTTGTGTTTTGTTTTCATTTTACAGGAGGTATTTGTAATACTATACACTTCCTTAAAGCACAGGTTAGTGTCTTTTCACCAAGGTTCTTTTTAGGAATGGAGCTTACTTTGGTGTTCATGTTCTGGGAGAACTCGAGGATGGTGTCCACTCTGGTCCAGGCATCCGGATGCTCTTTTAGGTGTGTCAACACTTCTTGTGCCATTCTTTGCTGTAATACAAATATGAATGACACTTTAGATGCATCATCAAGGTTCCATGAAGAAACCTTTCAATGTTTTTGAGGGCGCTATCAAAAGCCGATATATAATACATTTTATTCGAACTTAGGTGCAGCTTAGCTCCTGGTGCGGTTAAAATAAAACAGATTTTAACGCATTAATCATCGTCATTGCTTGCCAAAGGTGTTCTCAAACCGCTTGCAAGAAAACCCTAGTGCAATTTGATTGCAGTGAGAACATAATCCAAGCCTATTGCAGAAAACGAACCAAACTGCAAGGTATTATGGACTGCCTGTGCATGCATTTGTTGAGATGGAGAC
Source organism: Notothenia coriiceps (assembly GCF_000735185.1). Taxonomy (NCBI): domain Eukaryota; kingdom Metazoa; phylum Chordata; class Actinopteri; order Perciformes; family Nototheniidae; genus Notothenia; species Notothenia coriiceps. The sequence goes on from NW_011364839.1 coordinate 4,954, forward strand.
AGGTGAATGGCAGGATAGAAAAAATTGGGCGAGGACTGACTTAGACTACTGCACAGGTTCAATGTTTGCTCGATATCTGGGCCAAATAGGACATGGTTTGGTAGGAACACCAAACAGGATCACTGCCAGTATCACCAAACGTATCTGTGGCGCGTCCTTCTCCATGTTGCTTGCTTAGTGCTTTTGCAACGCTTGTTGATTTGCTTGTTTACACAGCCAAACTGTTGACCAATAATAAAAACTTCTGTGATTATTAATACATATGCTCCTTTGAACGGTGCACTCAGAATTCATTTATTTTCTTTGGTCTGCTTTTATTTCTACATTATTAAACACCCAGACTAAATGGAAAACTAACCAAAAGCATAGATTTCATTCTGATTCAAATTAGCAAAGCTGACTATGCTTGTGCAAGCGCCCCTAGAAAACAGAACAGACGTTTCTAGACTTGTCTGTGCTGCAACCATCATGTGAACAGAACCAAAAAGGGAGAATTAACATGGGTTGTGTTTTAAGTCAGGTGTGGGTTAAGAGCCAACTTGCAACAGAGGAGAACAATGCCTGTCAAAATCAACCACTTGTGCTTTCATTTAAAACATTATTATACATTTGAAAAGTACACACCAACATTATTTGTGTCAGATGGTTTATAAGGCAACTGTATATGTTTAAAAACATACCTGTGGTCCCACCCCATGATGTATACAGTTCACCACGTTATCCAGCAGGTTGATATCCAATTTCTGGTTGAAGTCCAGCAGCTGCTGTGCTGCATGGTCTGCTAACATTGTCATAATTGCTGGCATAGAGCTCTGCAACAGGGACAGCAGAGGGAGGGGTCATGAGTGCACAGAACACATTCAACAGGCAAAGTCATGTGAACTGTGTGTTTAGAAACAATTCCAAACAGCTGACTAACAAACATATATCTCGATAGACCCAACAGTGAGCTGTCGCATTAAGAAGTTTAGCACATGTTGTCACAAGTCTGTCGCTTATAAAAAAGTATGATCAGCAAATAAATGTTTTGTCAGTTTTTCTGTTGGACTGAGTTAAGAGGAAAAAAACTGCAATTTGACAACAAAAAAATGTGGACACTTGTTGGACTCTGGTCTACCCCAGGAGTATGGACTTAGGGTCTAAGTAGGGACTCAAGCTACAAACACAAATTAACTTAATTAATCCACCCAGTGGGTGCTAATACTAGTCTGTTACTGTAAGAATGAAAACTTCAAGTCATTTTATTAGTGATAAAAAAGCTTTTACCAGACTGGCAAAACACTATCTTGTCAAAAACAGGTTAATATTAAGTTGTAAATGTTTCAGTACACCATTCTCAAAATCAAAAGTCAATTGCAGTCCTTTGATGGTATATTTAAACAACTAAACAATATATTTAAACTTAGTAAATAAGCAGGCAGTGGCTGTATAGTGCTCCTACTGTGCTCCACTAATCAGGAAACTGTTTTCCAGGACAGTATTAAGAAGGTTAACCGAGCCACGTGCCGGATATACTTGGCGACGTCACGTTGTTTACATCTGTAAGTGACGGAGTTCACTCCTCCAAACACCAACACAAGAGGCAGGCAGTCTAGGTTCTAAATGAATAATGGATGCAACTTACAACTATATTGACAGTTACCAACGTTACATATAACACGACCAACGTAAACAGCGTGCAGGCGGCAAACACAGGAAATTCTAACAATACTAGCCTTTACGCTTTAATTCTAGCTGTAAACTGAGTGTCGCACACACAGTTCACATGTGGTACTTCACTGCTGACTACAGCCACTCCCACTTAGGATACCAGGGACGGAGGGCGCCCATACATCATTCTATCATTCAACAACACTGTTTGGGGAAGTTGAGGCTTTGTTTCGCGGCTGCACTACAGGAAGACCACCAACGGTTTGTCCCAATAGTTACATTATCCCACACTTTACATTGCACTGAGTTAACATTGGCTGAAGCTAAGTACCTAGCGACATCAACTTGACATCCGCTCACATCACTGATACACGAGTGATGCTGCTGTGGTGGGAGAGGCACAGATTTAATGTTACAGCGTTTTATTCATCTGCATTGTCGCATGAAGCCTTGCAAGATGCAGCATCGGTTAGTAATGCATTTAGTAAGGTTAAGTTGCAGTACTTTCTCTGACAGGCAACGTTAGCTAATCCTTATAAAGTGGTAAATGCTAGCTAGCAGGCAGTCGATGGCTATTTGCTTATCCCATTGATGCTATTGCATTACGAATTAGCGTGTATTTTCAGCAGCATTATGACAGGCTACTTAAACCATAAGATAACACAACTTTATACCAACACCACAATGCATTTTATTACTTATAAAGGTAAAGCCAAAAACGTTAATCACGGCATGGCAGGTTTGTACTTCATCCCAGTTACCTACCTAAAGTCCAAGGCTCTGACTGAAAAGAGTGGCGTTTGCCAAAGAAGCTACAAGATATAGTGAGTACTTCAGTATCACTGTTGATTAGAAAATATTTCCTATTTCTGCAGCGTTGACTATCTCCAGCTCCAGCAGTGAGTGATATCTGGCTGGTAAGGACCACTGATGTGGATTTTAAAACTACTATTACGGCGAACTCAGCAATATGTTCCTCCGATACATTTTACGAAACAAAGTAAACCTTGATTCACTAGTTAATTCGTTACTCTTATAATTTTCCAGCGGGGCGGTGTAGAGGTTGTGTGCCTGCGCCTCCTATCCTCTCTCAAGCAACTAACTCTCAACCGGTTGAAACCGGTTCAGACTGGGAGATTCCATCTCGGTTTAGTTTTCAGCCGATGGCGCCGCGTAAAGTTTGGACTGGGGTTACGCCCACATCATGTGGTGATTGGCTGCAGCTTTGGTGGAGACTTCCTTATTGTTGCCCTATTGGATGGTTTAGCTGTCAGTTTATTTCAATTCGCTCAAGCGCCCACGCGACTACTCCGCCCGTAGAGAAAAAGAGGGCAGACTCCCATGCAGAATGGACTTGTACATGTCTCCGCTTATCGGAATAGCGAATAAGTAAGCGACCACTGTTTATTGCTTCTCCTGAGGGTCAAGTTGTATTACCTTCATTCATGTAAACGCTACACCGGATTGGTGCACTTGTATTTAATACGAGGCATAAAACGAGTGTCATGTTATCATTTTATCCTCTTGTGGTGGTTGTATTTCTTTTAAATGCTATTTATCCTGAAACGAAAGTGGCTATCTTATGCAGGAGCAGTGTTAAATGTGATAAACCGCAAGTACCATTCAGTTGCCTGTTGCTTGTAAGCTGGTAATTTTCCACCAGCCACGAGTGGGAGTGGTTACACGATCATGAACGCACGGGGTTAGAAAAACGACCTGGAGGAGAATTTGTTCCACGAAATGACAACAGTACCAACGTGAACGGTGTAATACATAAATATGAAGTGTCAGTAGCAGTAAAGACCAGAACTGTAATAGCATTGGCTATATTTGGCAAATTAAGAGCCGTATACAGCATGCACCGCTGTCAGTTGAGGATGCAAACATGACAGCGTTTTTTTCTCCTTTGTGGTCACGTGTTCCAGCGCGCTACTTGATGGAAAAATACTGGATTTGGTGTGTAGTGGAGACAGTACACAACCCTGTAAAGTCATTCAGGAAGGATTTTTTCGAAGGGCGTTTGAGTCTTTACCCAGCAACACTGTCTACCACTCATTTCTTTATGTCTTGGCGACCCATAGAAAAACATATACATATCTTTAATATTAATTGCAGAACTCTGGCGCTTACATTCTTTTTGTGCAAACTCATCTCATATGAGTTTTTGAGGTGCATGTTTGATTTTTAATGTTGATTTATAATATCTAATTGCAACCAAACTGGTTACTAGCCTAGTTGTGTTTCTTTCACTGTAAGCATTATAATGTTCTGTTAAGCCCACAATGCATGATTATAATGCATTAACATGACAAGTGGATTTCTGATTGTAATGTAGAAGGCTGCAGAGGGTCATTATCCCTCAAGAAATCCTCCAAAGAAAGCAAAACCTAAAATATTCAATTTTCAATTTGTATAAGGCATCTTCAAATGTAAGTTATGTTACCTATTGTATCTGTGCACTGTTGGTTTGTTGCTGTCGTTGGATCAGTCTGACTCTTATGCCAGACAGTTGGCACATATCCGAGCCTTTGTCATTAACAAACAAGATTTTGAAGCCTATTATCTGTGTTTTGATTCATGAGGGTCGTTTACTTTGCCCTCCTTGCTGTCCCATTCCTAGAAGCCTCTACCCTTGGATGAAGAGGAACACGCACAATTATGGACACAAACAGCTTAGCCCACTTTTTAGGAATAAAGTAGTCTAGGAAAAGCCAGTGTCTGAAGTTCAACTTCGTACTTACAGCTTGGGAGATAAGACATGTCCATAGGGCTGTAAGTAACACTCTGTCCAGTGCTGTTTGCTGCTTTAACTGTTGTGATTTATTATTTACAAACACTACATGCTTACAATTGTGATTTTTACTTTGATAAAATGCCAAAAATACATGAATGTTTTCTTTCTTTTTTTATCTTATCCACTCACACAAGCTTGTATAAGGTATCAAAAACGTAATGTATGAGTGCAAATAAAAGTAATCATGCAAGTATCTGCGTGTGTGTAGACTAGGGCTGCAAATAACTATTTGTTTCCTTATTGAATTATCTGCCGATTATTAGTATTGGTTTATATAATGTCAGAAAATAGTGAAAAATGTCCATCCCAGTTTTTCAAAACCCATGTTTATGGCTCTAAATGTTTTGTCAGTCCAAAGCCAAGACAAAAATATTGTAATATGATATAAGCAGGAAATAAAGGCTAAACTGCTTTTCTGCCACTTTTGATCAAAATGTACATTTAATTGATTATCAAAAAAGTTATCGATTATTTTTCTGTCAATCATCTAATCATAGCTGTAACGTGGCCCCATTTTTATAAGGCAAATTACAAAACATCTATATCTACAGAAAGCTTTCATTAATGCCTTTCACTTAATGTTGGCCATACTTAATAAAGTTCACTCCAGTTGGATATAATTAAAAACGAAACGAACTATGAAAATCCACGTCATTTCCTCAAGAGTCAACTGCCTCCAGGCCCTCCCTGTCAACAAAGCTGAGCTTCTCTCTTAGTTCAGTGTTGGAATTTATTGTTACACACGTGTGAAGTTAGGAGGTAAGCAACCAGAGTCAGGCGTAAGCTGGTTAAATCTCGTTCTGTCTGGTCAGCCATGGTAGGTCATTTACATATATTATCATGGCACTACACTAGGGGGCTGACCTCTGTGTGGCAATCCTCTAAAAATGCTTGTCATTTGTTTGGCTCATACTGCTGTTGACATGCATGATCAGCTTTGAAATATGCAATAGTAAAATGAGAAATGAAGCATACTCAACAATAACAAAAGTCAAAATATATTAGATTTTATGTATGCTTGAATGATTAAAATGATTGAATCATTCTACATGCTTATTCTTGGTGATAGTTACAATCTGTGAACATAGGAAAAAAATACTCTTGACTTTGACAGCCTGATTATTCAGACCTTTATAAACAAATAACAGCGCCATCTTCTGAAACTCAAGTGTTTTCAAATCTCTGCATGTGCACATGTGATCCTGGGGGGCCCTCTGCTGGGGAAATGGCACACAGATTTAACAATGTGGCCCTAAAATCTTAAGCAAGATTATATATTACATAAACTACAGTGTGAAGCAACCAAAGTGGGATCAAGCCAGACGTTGTGTAACATACATGTTCTAAAATAGTGTTTTACATAAAAGAAACCCAGGTCAAATGTAAACCTGGTCATTACAATATCCTGATTGGAGCAAATTAGCCTTAGGGACTGTTAACAAAAGGCTTACTTTGTGTTTTTTACAGACATATTACAGAAAATTATTCAAACCACTTTAGCCTCATTCACAAATTGTAGGCCTCACACTTGGAGGCTTCTGTTAAAAAATGTAACGATCAAACAAAATGTTGCTAAATCTTGTCCACACAGGAATACAGATCTGAATGAATTACCCCAAAACAAAGGAGTTTATTACTTGTCTTCCCATGACCCTTTTAATGTGTTTTTATTAATCCTGTAAGTCGGTTTTTACTTATTCTGATAAGCAAAAAATGTATTTCTACATTTTCATGTCTTTCTTTGTAAACCTAAGTATTTATGTCTGTGTTGGTCAGTTCAGATATAATATAAAATATAATTGTATGGTAGTTTGGAATGAGCTGTAAACAGACTTAACTTTACCCTCTCTTGACATGTTTTAAAATCCCTTGCTACCATCATTGGTTAGTTATGTATCTTTTGTGTCTGTTGTGTTAAGTTAATTTTATTTTATAATGATGATATCTATACCAGTTTATTTCTCTTTTGACCAGCAGTACTCCCTGCCAGATATTGTGTCTCAATGGGACCTTTGTATTTAATAAAGGTTAAATAAAAATGCAAACATTTCTTATGTGTCTTAACTCAATAAATCACACTGCATATAACATATAAAGAAGAGTTTTTTTCTTATGACTTATTTTTTTACCATCGATTATATCACTAGTTTGTTAAAGGCATGAGATTGATGAAATAGTAAACACTGTCGTAAGTAAATTAGTAAAACATTTTAAAGAACATCTGCATATTTCCATATACACTTCTTTGTAGGGAGCGGTATTAATGTAAATGAACCAAAACAATATTTAGATATAAACAGCTATTGTTGTATATGAAAGAACAAATCTAAATGTTTTTATTTTCAACACCTACACTTGCAATGGACATTGCAAAAAGGGGGTCATTTTGTATGGTCATTCATGGTTTCCATAGAATGAACCCTAATGACTTGGGCAACACCCTGACTTTTGCACATGTCAACATTTGCCAAATATTGTAGTTATAACCAAATGTAAAACTAATCACATTCAGAGCCTTTTCTCTGCTTTTAGTCTGAATTCAGATATGTTAAAAGCACTCTGTAACATTAACCGTATAGCACCTACTTTTCTTTAGCATGTTAGCGTTGTCTTTCTTAGGATTATAGCATGCTGACGTTAGCAATTAGCTCAAAGGAATTTATCAGGAATCAATTAGGGTATCTGTAAATATATTTGCAATGTCAGACTGGTAAGAATGTTAAAATATGAAGATTTTTAAATGGTAAAGTTGGCCATTTTAAAATGTTTATCATAAACATAGCATTTATTACAAATGATTATAGCTTTTCTGAGGATATTTTATAAATGTTACTACATTTCACCTTGCTTTTGTTGCCCTTTGGTAATATTTTCAATTAAAAAGTTCACTCCGCATTAGAATGTTATTGGTCTCCATGGGAGCGAATGTCAATATCAAATTCAAATCAAAAACCCTTACAAAATATTGTTGCCTTGCTGGAATAGAGTTTAATAAACAGCTCTTCACTCAGGATGGACAGGGACACCAGCTATTTAAACTGTAAAACCGTTAAACATCACCCACATGACTTTCCTATGAAGACATTTTGGGACGCAAGTGATATGAAGGTAGGGCAGAAATAATGCTAAAGTGTACAAACTACTGTCTGAACATTTATTTAGTATAACCTCTTTCAGGTGTTAGTTTTGAACAAATGTTTTGCCCTGACAGACGATAACCATCTTTCCAAGTTGTGGCACAGAACTAGATAAAACTGCTAAAGATCTGCTCATCATGTGCTTACCTTACGGAAAAGTCATTAATGTTCAGGTAACATAATACTAATTTCACACAGTGTGCTTTGAAATATCTACCTTCAATAGATAACTAAATATATATTTCCTCTCATAACTTTCAGAAAATAGTCTACAATGGATCAACATTTGGCAAGGTGACTTATTCAAATGCTGATGAGGCTGCCTTGGCCATGAAAAAAATGAACGAAACAAAAGGCTTAATTGTAGGTGCATTTAATTTTGACTCGAAGGAACTCAGAGAGGCCCATGAGAATATTAGATCAGACATTCTCCTGGAACAACCCCTCTCTCTCCTACAACCCAGGTTATATGACCTGCCATCACAGAGTTTTCGCAGTAGGCTGAACACACAGCATCTGCCTGCTCACGACATGGTATGTAAGCAATTCAACTTGTATGCTCTTTTTCTGCTTTGAGATGGATTTGAAGTCCCTAGACAAATGTAAATAAAACCTTCCATTGGTCTCCATTTGCCAGGGGGTAAGTCTTCGTGTTTGTAACTTGCCCGGACATGTGGATCAAATGTACCAGATGCACAGCCTCCTCCCTCCATGCACCACCAATGTGAAGGTACTAACTCTTAAACTGAAGTGAGAAATTACTTCCTTTATACACTTTTATGCCTTCCTTCAAATTGGTATGGTTTGAGTAATTCACCCAAAGCGATGAAATGTATTGAAAAGAAACATTATTATGCATTTTGTTAAAATTATAAAGCAGATCTTAATATTGTGAAATTGTGATTGACAAAAGGCTCAATCCAAGGAGAAATGCACACAGACCATTTACTGTAAAACCAGCAGTCAGAATGTATATGTTTTTTCTGCGAGCACATGTGTCATTTACTTTGGGGACGCTGTTGACATGTCCCCACCACTTTTTGAAATTGCCAATTTCTTCCCCACCACTTTTAAAGTATCATTGGGTAAAATATTCTGAGAAATAGTGCACAGAGAAATGTCATACATGAGAACACTTTGAGAAAGATTAATTTGCAGAATCTCAAAAATAGTTTGTTCGTTGACACTCGGGACCCTGTGTAATTTGGAAATGTGACCCATTTAATACTAGCAAACTTTGAATAGAAAATAGAAAAGCTTGATATTGGTGATATTTTCTTCATGGTTATGATTAGGCTGTAGCCTAGCGTTTAGATTCTGTTTTTACAAGTGTTGCTAAAGCCCTTAGGCGCGTTCACACCGCACTACTTTTCCCACTTTAGTTCCGATATAGTTCCGAAATGTCGCGTTCACACCAAGAAGAGACGGAACTAAAAGTAGTTCACGAGAACCTTTTTTATCCCCTTTTCCGTCCCTGCTAGAGAGCAGGGGCTTTCGTGGGAGAAAAAGGTTCTTATGTCTGATTGGCTGGGCGGATTGCAAACCACGCCCCGTAAAACTCCCAAAAAGTTTTGTGAAGCCGCCATTTTATTATCCTCGCATTAGCATTATTAGCAGTATTAGCATTAGCCCAGCGCGGAAACGCAGAGAGACTAACTTATGGCAACACAAAAGAAAACATGGGAGCGGTGGAGATGAGGAGGTGTCGGCGTTTTGGCGATTTACTCGGAAGGCTTCAGTAGAAGCTGTTGGGAGTCCCAGCAGCTTCTACTGAAGCCAGTCCCCAACTCTGGGGACTTCCGGCCGGGGACTTGGGGTGGCAGTATACGCCGTGAAGTTGTTTGCGGCCTGCCAGTAAACCCAAAGCAGAAGAAGAAGAAGTGATGTCAGCGGCTCATTTGCCTAATCCTC
>NW_011364840.1:0-3725 GCF_000735185.1 Notothenia coriiceps
TGGGACTGAGAGAGATAACGTCAGCTCAGGGAGGTAAACTGTAGCCTAAGTTATCTCAGTGGGTTTGGTCATCTATGTAAACAAATATTTCCATCTATGTAATATTAGTTGTATAAAATAGGTTAAGAAATCCTTCCCCAATGTTTTTTGATTATTGAAATATATGTTTCATATGAGTGTTGAGAGCTGTATCCATAAATCTCTTAATGTTGCCCTCAAAGTGCACCAGATTGATCACTTTCCTCATCTATCCTGTCCGAAAAGCTGTCCAAATCAATCATTTCTCTCACACTAGTATCACTTTCCAAAGTCTCCACCATGTTTACAATCACAACTGGGTACATCTTGTGACGTCACAGCCACTATCGTCTGCAACTTCCGTTAGGCTCAGACGGCAAAATTAATAATTCATTCATTCATTAATTATGAAAAATTATTTTAGCCATGAACAGGCACAATGATATGTAAGGAATGAAACTGCCATTTCATTTTGGCGCAAAAAAATGCACTTCACAGTCTCTTTAATGTCATGCACTGTAAGAACATTTTAATACTATATATTAATATTCTCATGACCTCTATATAGAAGAAGGTTACCACGATGTTGTACAAGACTTTAAATTCACGATGCAGGACAGGGTCAAAGTGCGACGGTTACCTGGAGCGGGACCCCCTCCGGGCCACAGTGGGCTGGCAGGCCGGGCACAGCCACTCTCCGTCTGGGATGCGGTACAGAGCCGGCCGCAGACAGAACAGATGGAAGGCCTTGTTGCACTCGTCACAGAGGATCAGTTTCTCATCGTCCCCTGAAAAATATAATATATCTTAGGACTGAGCTAAAGAAGACATTTTTAATCATGAATTTCCTTGTTTTACCAAAAATGTATTCCCACATTTGTGTCCCGATCTTCCACTCCCTTGAAAAGGCCCAAAACATCTTGTGTGTCTAAGCGACTTTCTCATCTGCATCTTATCACTACAGGTTCACCTGAGGGCCGGTGGAGCTGCCGGCTGTGTATGTAGACCTGCCTGACACTAACAGAGGGTTCTGCTCTGAGCCTGTCCCTGAGGCCCTGTCTGGACCGGGGTCTACTCTCCATCAGCTGCAGCACAGACGGGCTCTGCCTGACCGCTAAACAGGAAGCAGAAGCGTAGAAGTGGAGCAATGCTTCACTCAAACTGCAACTCAGTAACCTCCTAATCACATCTTTTATTAGGAACTGCCTTATGGAGCCAGTAATGGTGCTGTTTTGGTGTTCTGAGGTGTTATTTCATCCCTATTGGTTTTTCCAACCAAAAATGTAAATGCCTAAAGAGACATCATACTCTCAATAACTTGAGATTACACATTTAAATTACAGCTATTTACTTTTTTTGAGCAGGCAGCTAAAAAGCAGTTCTTTACCTTTCTTGCGACAGACTTTGCAGCGAGCGTTCTCGGCGGACATGTCCCATTTTATGCAGGCGTCCAACATTCCCAGCAGGACGTGCATGCGGGAGAAGGTCTGGGCCTCTCGGATAGCAGTCTTCCACTTTTCCACCGCTGTTGCCACCTAGGAGGAAGAGTTCAGACTTGATTAAACTCAGAATCCGTTTACATGAAGAAAGACTTCAATAGAAGTAGCTCTGTCTGTAAACAAGTCTTGTGAAGAAGACTTCAGCTTACATCTATAATATGTGTTGTTTGTAGGGCTGCTCAATTATGGCAAAAATCATAATCACGATTATTTTGGTCAATAATTGATATCATGATTATTAAATACGATTATTCATTGACTTTGAAAACATCCATTTATTGAACTTTAAAACAAATTAAAATAATAATTTGAACAGTATCTTTTTAACTGTTGATTACCCTGAACGTAGAATTCAACCTGAAAAACCAATAAATAATATCAAAATAATAAATACCAATAAACAAGATCAACAAATATTTTGGAGCGCACTTCAACAAGCTACTAAACATATATAAATATGATCAATAACAATAAATTAGACTAAAATAAATTAGATGCAGTGCACTGTCACAACCTTGCAAAGCTAAATAATCATTTTTTCCCATTATTTTGTTTTCGTAATTGTGGCAGGCCAAAATCGTTATTGCGATTAATTGCACAGCCCTAGTTGTTAAGTTCTTATAAATTCAGCTTTTTTTTTTAATAGATATTTGGAAAATATACAAATCATTACTGTTGCTTTATCACTGATACGCCTTATCTAGAATTTTGACTTAAACATCCCTGCAGAAATCCCTATTTCATCAACATCTAGTGACTTCCTGGTGGACACTGGTGACACAATTTAAAAAGATTAAACAAGATGAACATGTTCTCTTACCCTGGCCTCTTCTGCCAGCCTCTTCTCATCATCCACTTCCTCTGCCTTGCTGCTTTCCTCTCCTGCTGTCTTTTTCTTCTTCTTCTGCTTGGGGGCCATGAATCCCTGCAGGAACTTTTTGATCACACAGGCCTGGATGGTGATGACGATCTCTCCAAAGTCTTTCAACTTCTCCATGTCTTTCATCTGTGAATAGAGGATCAAACAGATGTACATTATGACATCGTAAGGACATTTGGACAACACACACATAAACCATGAGCTAGAAAAATCCGTAACACTTCACTGTTTAATAAAAACAACCTTGATTTAGTCAAACCCATTTAAAAGTTTATGATGGTTTATGTACAACAAGGCTTGTAAACAACACACTTCCCTTTTTTACATATTAATCTTTCAACCCTGCGGCCTAAATTGGATACATAGAGTATATAACAGGTTTTGAGAAACGGTTATAAACAATCACTTAGCCCGGTCTACACATACTGTATGAAGCCAGATAAACTAATCACCTGTTCTTCGATGTCTACGTTGTCCTCCAGGTATCCCAGGCCTCCCTTCTGGAGTCGTGAGGCGATCTCCTGGATGTCACTGCGCAGGTAGTTGAGCAGCTCGGTGAAACCATCGCAGGTCCTGAGGCCCGGCTTGCTCTTACGCGTCAGATGGACCGAGTGGAGGATGTCCTGGTACCTGAAACGGGAATGACAGATTAGTATTCAGCTCAGAGTTGCCGTTAACCGGTAATTACCGGACTATGACCGGTAAAATATGCTGAAGAACGGCAAATCTAAATCTCTCCGGTCAAAATAATTTCCCCTTAGCGCAATACCCAGTGTGCGAAAAAGTACACGTCCCACCGTCCGGGACGTGTTATTTACAATATCGGACAAGTAGATCTTTCAATTGACTTGTCCGGCGGACAAGTGACGTTTTTCGCCCTGATTTATTGACCAATTATTGATAAATTCAGTTTACAAAAGGCAGAACTCATTCACAAATTGTACGTGTCCGCCATTGTTCGTTTATAAATGTTAGTTTCGGTTCTGCTTGTCGATTCTTAAGGAAATGCATCTCGCCGCTTTCTGTACAGTTGGGCGGGGCGGGGCGGGAAGTGTAGCACAGTGGCAGGGTTGGGAAGCAAAACTCGGTTCCGAGTAGGAACAAATAACAATTGTCCGGTCCCGGGATTGATAAGAGTTGTGAGGACAGGAGGCGAGGCCGAGCCCCGCGGACCGCAGCTCTCTCTCTCTCTCTATGCTCCGGATCAACTGATCGCTGCACGTTGCAGCTCAGCGTCTCTCTCTCTCTCTCTCTCTCTCTCTCTCTGCGGATCCGCTGCCCCGTTTAACAGCCATCTTTGTCAAACTTTCTTATGTTCTTTCTCTAAC
>NW_011364841.1:0-5081 GCF_000735185.1 Notothenia coriiceps
GTGTAGGGAACGGTGCCTTGCTCAGGCACACCTCGGTAGCACTTGGTCTTGCCGGGACTTGAACTGGTGACCTTCCAGTTACCAAGCCAAGTCCCTATCGACTTCGCCACCACCGTGTGAGACCTTTTGACCTTTTGACCTTTATCATTGAATCATCCACGTACTCATAGTTTTGTTTTGCCATAGTTCCTATACTGGGAAGCACTCAAACACACGGAAAATAATACATTCATGTACAGAAGTATGTGATTTGAGACAAAGCATTAGTTAACTCTGTTATTCTGGGGAAACATTGTGTTATTTGTTTTTGTCTACATCAGGGGTGTCAAACTCAAGGCCGGGGGACAAATCCGGCCCGTGACTTCATTTGATGTGGCCCCGCAAGAGCTTGCAAAGAATATAATACGTTTATTATACGGTTACCTGCCACTTTACAGAAGCAGGTTGCCCATAAACTGCATGTCCCACAATGCATCTCGTTTTTTGACATGCAATTGTTTGCCCTGGACTTCTGCTTTCAGATGTAGATAATTACCCTATCCGATAATAATCCAATTCAGAGGCAATAATGTAATATAATACATTATTTTATATATATATATTATATATTTATATATGTATATTTATATAGTTACAACCGGCCCTTTGAGTGCAACCATAATGCTAATGTGGCCCGCGATGAAATTGAGTTTGACACCCCTGGTCTACATGAATGTAAAGCATCCTTTGGTCCTCCGGATAGTGCCAGAAGATGATGTATGTATTATATTATAAAACCTTGCAGGACTGTAAAATAAACAAATGGGGGTCTCATTCTGAAACCAAGACTAAAACTGCGACAAAAGCATCCACAATCTCGTGGAAGTATCGTTTCCTCTGATGTCCCTTAATATCAGGACAGCTTTGTGCCTTTCTGGCCACTTAGCATTAGTGATTAAATATGTAATGGAAAATGTATTCTCTTTCTTCTGCTGCTTCATAATAACACCATTTTTTAAATCCGTGGTTGATTAAATAACCATAATGGCTCAAAAAGACGTGTATGAGTTTTTAATTCTGCACTCAAGACTTTCTGTTTAATAAAAAACGTATCATGCTCAATTTGGGCAAGCTTGTTGATCAGGCAGTTTTGCTATGAACTAGAAGAGTGGGACTTCGAGGAAAAAACACAGAAAGTCCTGAGTCAGCCTCCCGAAAAACTACATTTATTTGAAGATGCATGAATTATGATTATAAAAGCAGGGTAATTTTCATATTGCTCTGTGGAAAGTAGATATGCTTTCATTCTGCTGATAAAGGCTCGCAGCAGGATGATAAGAGGAAGCGGAGAAACCGCCTCTAAACGCAGCGCTGCTCTCCGGAATAATGTGTGTTTTTTTAATGTAAATATGCATTATGGAGACTCGCAGGGTTACCATTGAGATCCATTAATCTTTCCATTAGTGTGACAGTTATTAATTTTCATTTAAAGGTGCACAAAGGGGGACTGTCGTGTGAAATTGCAGCCTATTTATCAGCCTAAAGCAGGGGTTGGGGGGGTAGCTGCTCCGAGGCAGAACAGGTGTGCAAAACCGGATTAAAGGACAATACGGTGATTTTAAAAACCAAGCCTTAAAACCTGTATCTAAAAGACTTCACATATTAAGATATGTTTACTGGTCATGCTATACTCTGCCTTTAATGTCTTTTGTGGCTTTAAGGAGAAAATGGTGAAGGCTGAAGGCTGGTAATATGAAGTCAATTGAGTTGCATTGTGGGAAAATCCCAAGTTTGGGAAATATGTCTCGCACCAATCCCCCAAAATTATGAAATAAATACTGAATGGTTTTATTAGTTTGTTACGCACATGTTATCTTGCCTTAAAGAGGACCTCTCGTGCAAAATGCACTTTCTGATGTCTTTTATACATAAAGATGTGTCGGGGAACTCACGCAGCGTCAGAAAATAAAACCCACTCTCTTTTCCTCCGTACCCAAATCTCTAAAAACGGGGGTACAACGGAGCTGATCCAGATTTGCGTCCGATATGACGTAATATCGGAAATGTAGGCTGGCTTTACACCCACGGCCCTATCAGAAACGTTGCTAGAAACAATGCCCGACTGTTTTGGACGTAATATGGTCGGTGTTTACATTAGCATCGCTAACACTCAGAGCTAACCTGTACTGGAGAGCATGTGTGTGAAGAAGCAGGAAGTAAAAAGGAACTCACCTTGTGGTATAACCGGCAAGAGAGAAAGCCTTTGAGCTCCATACTGTTTCAGAAATAATCCTTGATAATCCATGATATGGCGTTTCATCACGGCAGTATTTAGTTTAGACAGTAGCTGCCGGATCCCGCATGAGCTCAGCCACCTCCTTTTTTTTTTATAAATAAAAAAAAATTATAAATAAAAAAAAAAAAAACGTAAGCATTATATCCAAAATCAGCACTTTTGAAACAGGAAGTGAAATAGAGGGATATGAGGCATGGCTAGAATGGGTGATCTGTTTGGTATTTTAAGCAAAACACTTCATAGACATGTTTTTTATATATGTTTATATATCCGAGATATGCTATTGCCTAAAAATAGCATAAGTCCACTTTAAAGTTGCTTTTTTTCTGAAAAATCCAACCAGTTTTTCAATTTGTTCCAATTTGTACAAACCAATATTTCACCTCTTTATGCACAATGTAAAATGCTGACGTTTTTTGGTTTTTATATGTATTATTATTATTATTATTATTATTATTATTATTATTATTATCCTAAACCTCCATTAATTTTATACATCGTGGGAAATCTTTTAAATTCTGAGATTAAGATAAAAAACAATCAAATTTCATACATTTGAAATCAAATAATTCACACGTGGCCCTAATCCTCTTCAGTCAGCACTATTAGTTTTGGTACTTAAGTCTTATTTGATACCAATACCTGCATTATATTTTGTTACTGAAAATGTGTATTTCCAAATTCTTTGACTTTTTAATGCTATTTTATTTCTATTTCAGAAATATTTTTTGGATTGTTTATTTCTAATGTATCTTATGTATAATGTCTTGTCTTGTTATGCTGCTGCAACGTAAACATTAAGTAACATAATCTCATATCTCATCTTTTCTTAATACTTTTTTAATTTCCTCAGATGTTTAATGCAGACTTTTAACCGAGTATTTTTACAATTTAGCATTTATAATTGTACTTATTACCGTAGTTTATATATTCTTACTTATCAGTGTTTATTATATTCCTATCTCTACACAGACAATTAAAACTTCCTAAAGGTCGTGAGAGTTTTGATTTTATTTCCAGAAGTAAAGATCAAACACATCAGAGCCATTATCATAGGTCAATGCACATCAGACAGGTTGTGAGCTTCAAAGGTTTCCCTCTCTCCTCTTTGGCATCAGGACACGCTCGATCTGCCAAGACTTTGTCCGCGGCCTGAGCTCGGCTCCTCGCCCAAATCTGATCCGAACGCAGCCAACACCGGACCGCTTTCCATTAAACACACACTCACATTTCTGCAGGTTGAACGTGGTCTAAGACAGAGACGTGTAATGTGCTCTGAGCAAGAAAAGTTGCGAGAACATCCAGAGGAAAATACCTGTTTTCACCTTTTAGTTCCAGAAAATCGCTCTTTAATCTAAGATCAGATCAAAAGTACTTTATTGATCTCAATTTGGGAAATGTTTGTGTTGCAGCAGCATAAAAAGACATGGCATTTACAATACAAATGAAAAAGACTGGAAATAAACAAGAAAGTAGAAAATATACATGTTGAATTTACAAATTAACAATAACAAAAACTAAATTTAAAGCAAGTTATTATGTATACATAAGTATGTGAGGGATGGAATATAAAGTATTAAACATGTACATGTAAAATGTACAGTGTAATCTGTTCTGATGAGAGATACGAACACATTTAGAGATGCTAAGGTTTAATAGAGTGGTGCAGCGAGGATGTATTTTTGTATGCCGATCTAGAAGTTAGCATCGCAAGGGCTTCCTGTACCAAAAAACAATCGGATTTCCCAATTGGACTTCGGTATATTACAGAAAATAATCTCTGTGGCGAACACAAGTTTATGATACTTACAGGTTTTGTTCAGCAGGATAATCTCCACATATTAACACCACTTTGTGATATTTGATGCAATCTCCTGTACGTAAAGCTATAAACAAACTACAGCACGGTCACATGACTTCACGTCACCATCGCTAAGCTAAAGGTGGCTAATGTTGGGCGATAAAGGAACTACAGCACGGTCACATGACTTCACGCCACCACCAGTAAGCTAAAGGCGGCTAATGTTGGGCTATAAAGGAACTACAGCACGGTCACATGACTTCACGCCACCACCACTAAACTAAAGGTGGCTAATGTTGGGCTATAAAGGAACTACAGCACGGTCACATGACTTCACGTAACCACCGCTAAGCTAAAGGGGGCTGATGTTGAGAGTAATGACGTTTAGTCGTCTCATTAAGAAACTTGTTAGTAACTGTCATTTTTCAACTAAGCTAAAGGCTAAGCTAAAGGCTAAGCTAATGTTGGGCATGATGACGTTTAGTCGCCTCACTTTATATCGTAAAACAAATAACAATGAACCAAAAACACATTCAGAAAAACCATTGATTCCAGACGAAGGGAACAGGAAGTGCTAAAATGCTGACTCATTCCCGGGTCTGAGGACTCATTCCTGCACCGCTCTATCGGACTCACAGATTGTGAGAAACTCATCTGTATGTTAAGCCAATCAACAAATCAATGGATGAATCAATCCATTGATTTCATCATAATCATTAGACTCTCACTTAACTTAAAAACAGTGATAAGATTTTTTCTTCTTTTTTCAGCATAGAGTCAAAGTAAGAAAGCAGCCATGTTTTGATTAAAACCTCGTTTCTGTTCTGCCATTTTTTTTTTTGTTGATCCCCTTTTTGCCAGGACTCTCATCGCCTGGTTCTCTTAAGAAGCCGGGGAAATTCGATTTCAGCACCATGTCCTCCCAGAGGCCCCCCCGCATGGCGTTCACCCACCACACACTGCCCATGCTGGGAGTGAGACCAGGTGAGACTAGATACAGATCCC
>NW_011364841.1:5126-12514 GCF_000735185.1 Notothenia coriiceps
GTCGAGAGAGGGCGCAAGCTCGCATGCCACTCAGCTGGAAGGCCAACGAGTGGAGGGAACGGTATGGTTTACACTTCTCTGGGCCATCTCTCCAACAGGCTCCCATTTCAGGGGACCTCTGCGATGCGTCTCACACCAGGTTACTGCTGAGACCACGAGCACAAACACAGCACGGCTAAAGGGCTATTATAAGCCCGCAGCGTAGCATTGTTGGGCCATTATAGAGACAATCACAGACTAACTAGCACCACTCGTTATTTCTTGAGGAATAGTTATGTTTCATTTCACAGTGTGGAACTAAACACGCAGGGCTGGATTTGTGTTTCACTATGTAGTGGAGAGTCTTACGTTCACTCAACCCCTCTCCTATCAGTCAGGTTTTAAGATGGTCTCAGCTAGAAAGCGCCAGCGTTGAAATGGCTGTAATTGTATAGAGGGTATTTGAAGCGTAGAGGAATTACTACTCAGGCACCTCATTTGAAGCTTTCTACATACCACTTGGTACCACATTTCACAGTTGCTCCTCATTCAAGTTCCTGTATTTTGCCAGTCGTAACAGCCTCTACACAAAGATGGAGGCTTAATGTTTGGCTATAAAGGGAACTACTATTTCCATGCCAATTATTTTAATGCCAGTGCACAGTACGATGTGTCGCGTTTGCTCAGACCTGAAAACATCTCTAATATACAGATCGTCGGACCATGATGCAGTTGCCTCAATTTAGTGTTAGTGTATATACTAGGAATCATTCAGCAGACTGAAAGGCTATGGCTACGGAAAGATAGCACAATACTCTCGTACATATAGACGCCCCACAGCACGCTGATGTACGCTGATAACCTATTGATAACAAACTATAATTTATACCAGACCAAGGTCATACTACATGAGGTCCAAAAGATCAATCGTTAAAGAGCACATGATAGCTAATGATTAGTATAAAGAATGAATCAGTGGATCATATTTTAGGAGCGAAGCAGCATAACCTCAAAACTCAATACTAGTATAAATGAATATTTGAATAAGAGGCATTGCGATGATATTGAACATTCTGGCTATTCTTGATTATATAGCGATTCCTGACTACGGAAGATCGCAGTCATGTGAACATTCACCATCTCACAACCGTTAGCAATGAACTATAGACATGCAGTTACAGGGAAGTAAGGTCCTAACTTAATTTACAAAACGGAATATATCAGAGTCTATATTTCATCATTCGTGTCAGCTTGATTCTATCTGATGTGCACGTGATACGATGTTTGTGTACTTATCATGCTATATGTTTAATAGCGACGTGCACATGTATGTTGTTAACTCTGTTATTTCAGTAAAATACGAGATCCAGTCACTTTTGATTCCTCAAATCTGAGCATGGTATCCAAATACACTAGCTGTGTTTAACAGTCTGCTTTTAGCTAGAGCTAGATCAGTCGAGTAGTTACCATTTTCTGGAGATCCCATAAGGGACTACTCATCTCCAGACCCTGAGTACATGACCTTTCACGTCACAACAGCTGAGCTACGCTCAAGGCGCTAATGTAGATATATACTTCTAATAACACACTCTACAGCACGGTCACAATGACAGTTCTCTTCGAGCTCTCCTGCCTTCGCTCAAGCGCTCACTAGCTTGGACTATACACAACTACGCAACCTACATGGATTCATCGTCACCAGTGTCTCAGACCAGGAAAGGCTCATGTCTGTCCTACTCAAATACAGTTACACACCTGCATCACATGAACTCCTCACACTAGAGCTTAAAGTCGTGTCCTACTTTAAGTCTAGATAAAGCACGGAGAACAATGAAGACCTTCACGCAACAGTTCAGACTGCTTTAAGAGAACTACAAGCCACTAGTTATTCCCAGGCTACCTACACATGGTCTGCTATCACTCTTTCCACTCACCTCACAGCCTTCGCATACCGGTGAAAGTGCAGGACTCAATGTATTGTGCGTTATAAAAAGGAATATGCTACAGCAAGCAGTTGTTATGTGCCTGGTCATGTCACAATGTGATCTAAATTTAGAATACATGCCTTTATCTGTAGGGCTCTAAAGGTAGAGCTGAGCGTAGTTTTGGTCTCAGCTGCTCGAAAAGTAGACGTGACGTATGTTTACTCAGTTGTGTTTCTATAAACGAATCTACAATCTTGGCTATCATATCTGTTCAGCAGGATAATCTCCACATATTAACACCACTATGTGATATGATGCTAAAAAGCTAAAGGTGGCTAATGTTGGGCTATAAAGGAACTACAGCACGGTCACATGACTTCACGTCACCACCGCTAAGCTAAAGGTGGCTAATGTTGGGCTATAAAGGAACTACAGCACGGTCACATGACTTCACGTCACCACCGCTAAGCTAAAGGTGGCTAATGTTGGGCTATAAAGGAACTACAGCACGGTCACATGACTTCACGTCACCACCGCTAAGCTAAAGGTGGCTAATGTTGGGCTATAAAGGAACTACAGCACGGTCACATGACTTCACGTCACCACCGCTAAGCTAAAGGTGGCTAATGTTGGGCTATAAAGGAACTACAGCACGGTCACATGACTTCACGTCACCACCGCTAAGCTAAAGGTGGCTAATGTTGGGCTATAAAGGAACTACAGCACGGTCACATGGCTTCACGCCACCACCACTAAACTAAAGGTGGCTAATGTTGGGCTATAAAGGAACTACAGCACGGTCACATGACTTCACGTCACCACCGCTAAGCTAGAGATGGCTAATGTTGGGCTATGAAGGAACTACAGCACGGTCACATGACTTCACGTCACCACCACTAAGCTAAAGGCGGCTAATGTTGGGCTACGAAGGAACTACAGCACGGTCACATGACTTCACGTCACCACCGCTAAGCTAAAGGCGCCCAATGTTCGTCGAGATGATGTTTAGTGGTTTTATTGGACATTTTATCGCAACTGCCATTTGTATGACACATATTAGCTTCGGACATTTACGATTGAAGTATTTATGGATGTATTTTAAGTCGTAGAACAAAACGTGATAATTTATTCAGCTTGTGTTAACCAAACACCTTAGTTCAGGTGTCTTACCAAAAAACCTGTTCAAAAAACCATTGACTTCTGAGAAACCATAGATGTTAAAATGCTAAGTTGTTTCCTGGTTTTAGGACTCATTAGTCATTACTGCAACACACCACCGTTTCCCACCATGCATTGCTCTGAATGATCTTCATCTACAATGCATCCATTGAGAAATCAGTGTTAAACTACAATGCATCAATAATAAAAATCAACTTTAGAAAATGAAAGAAACTCTTCTATTGTGAGGCTATCCTAACAACAGAATGTTTGAAATGTAGCCACCAGTGATTCCAGTCCCATCAAAACATGCAGTGAATCAAAAGTGCAATGTAGAAAGATTGGAAACACTCTCATAAACAATAATGAAAACATTGTTCCATCTTCCTCTGCATCCAATTTATTTCCTTCATATCTTCTGGTCATCTCTGTGCATCCCCTCCTGACTGTCTCGCAGTTATTTCGGACTCTGTGTGTGTGTGTGTGTGTGTGTGTGTGTGTGTGTGTGTGTGTGTGTGTGTGTGTGTTTGTGATTTGGCCGGCCGGGTTCACCTCTCTTTCCGTTTGATTAAATCGAAGCTTGTAGCGGCGAGACGGGTCCCGCAGAGTCAGGAGCAGAATTATTAACCTTTGCTGTCGGAGAGGACGTCTCTCTCCCTGCAGGCCTGCGGTGAAGCCACGGGCCAAGATGGATGCCCCGGTCAGAGCCCTGTGTGTGTGTGTGTGTGTGTGTGTGTGTGTGTGTGTGTGTGTGTGTGTGTGTGTGTGTGTGTGTGTGTGTGTGTGTGTGTGTGTGTGTGTGTGTGAGAGCGAGAGAGAAAGGGGTGGTCAGTAGGAAATAAATTGGTCCGTCCCTGAAGGGGTCCTTGTTACCGGTCGCTCCTCGTCCTCTCAGATCACAGACGAGATGTGGAGCTCTTAATAATTCAACAAAGAAACTTTCAGCAACTCCATGAATTGATATTTATTCTGGAATAACCTGAAAGTCTGCTGGATGACTTTGTTTAAAAACCCAATATCAAATCAACCACTCCTCTTATCCACTTCCACTCTGTCCGGAAGTTATCAAACCCTCCAACAGGAAGTTATTATCAACCAAGATAAGATATAAGTTTCCATTGTATATCTTTTTTTTTACTTAGGATCATATACCCGTGTCTAGTCTAGAAAATGGTAGACTTGTTAATTTGATTGTAAAAGTCTGGGTGTAGAGAGGGACTGTTGCAAAAACCAAGCAACACATCAACATCGGATTTAATTTAATGTAACAAAAAATAAACACACTATAGTTCATTGGAGTTTTATTATAATTATTATTTTATAATTGACAATGGTTCTTGTGTCTGCTGGAGGAATGGGAGTGTGTCCCAAATCTTGTATTTACACCCTCCACCTTAAGGAAGGGATCCTCATTCAGCTGAAAGAGTTCACTCCTAAAGTGAGAGTGTGTAGGGATTTAGGCCAAACATATAAATCAGGGACGAGAGCAACTTTTTGTGTGATCAAATCTACGTGACAGAAAACTAAGAAGGTGAACGTAGTGTTAGTGTTTTCACTGCTGGCATTGTTGAACACTGAACTGCCTTCTGAAAATGTACGGTCAAATAAAATCTGATTTATTATTGAACCTAGAAACAGACAGTGTTTACAAGTCACACAAATTGTCATTGTTTTAAAGTTCACATATTTATTTTGACTTTAAGCAGACCAAACTGGCGCTGCAGCCGGTGAACATATCGTCTTTTATTCATGACTCAGCAGGCATATGCAGCTTGTGTGCAGCCATCTTGTTTGTTGTCATGCCCTTCCTGTTACGAGGCAGTTTTCTGATTGGACTGCCGCTTTGAAAGGAGCCATTAAACCCCAGTCGGCCGTATTTCCCATCATAATAAACCGTGGTAGAATGTTTCCTGACTGATTTCCCTCTCTGCGAGTGAAACTAGCAGCTCTGCCTCTAATATGACTCAGACCTGACTCGTTGAACAGTTGTAATTAGCCTATTAACAGTTAACAGGTTTTTTTCCAGCCACACCGTGAAAGAATTTAGATAACAACCGCAGCAACAGACTGAAATAATCAGCCCCTGGTTTACTCTGATAATTGCCTGTTTCACAATGAGAAGGACAGAGTGGAGGCATTGTTTGTGACACTTCGACACTGGATGCCCACGCAGGGATCCAGGTTCCCAGAAACCAATTAGATAATGAAGGAAGCTCCGAGCTGTGGACTAACGAGACCCGGAGCAAGTTTCGACAGTTGACGGGTAACGGGGATAACGAGGTCGAATCGTGAATGTCACAATCCGATCCGTGGTTTAACCTCCTGAACCCAGACCTTTTTATTATTCCCCTCAAACGTCTCCGTCGTAATAAACATTTAGAGTTTTAAATATGTTTGCTTCTTCACAAGCTTTATGATTCATCAAAAGAACATGCAGACACAATGTTAGAGCCAGTATTTCGTTTTTGATAAGAAAGGCCACCTAATTGTGACGTCTGTAGTCAACACACTATAAAAGACTACAATTCCCACGACGCCTCCTCTAAAGTGACAGAGATGGGCAACCTCCTAGAAAGACGCCGTTGAGGAACAGTTTTTAACCGTCCAATTACCCTTTAAGTTATTAAGTTATATAAGCCGTATCAAGAAAGAAAGAATATCTAAGTTGTTTGTTATTTTATTTGAGTTTTGCTTATTTATTTTGAATATTGTAATGGCCTCTTTTCTTTGTTGCATGTGTAAAAGTTTGTTATTTTGTTTTTGAGCAAACACATCGCATAACATCCTCTAAACCGGAGGCCAAGCAACTCTTCAACCGTAAGTAATATAAAGGAAGAAAACAAGTTAAATCATGTCTGTTAAAAGCGTCTAGTGGCTTGATAGATAAACAAGGAAGGAAGCCACGACACACATATTTCATACAAATGTGATTATGTTCAGTATTGTAGATCTTTATAACTTTATACACTTTTCACCCCAAAACTTCAGCCTGACATTTGGAATCTGCGTCCACTTTTTGCTACAATTTGAATTAAAGTTTGTGTGAGTTCGAACCATGGATGTATAAAGAGGACTGGATACAGCGTCAGAGGCGGGACCCTGTTAATTCCTATGAAAGTTGCTCAGTGGCGTAAAGCCAAAAAGGCCCGAACCTCAAGAAAAAGTTATCAATTGTTTACCAACGGCTGAAACTGCGGCAACTTAAAATGACGGCAGCACTGATCGAGGTTTTCTGTAACTGTCCAAGTCTGTTAACTTTTTATTCAACAAGTCTTTAAACACTGCCAGAGACCATACTGTGTTCCTGCTAGTGTTTACTTCCTGTCTGTCTTCTTATGCTGTTCCCTTTAGTGTTTACTTCCTGTCTGTCTTCTTCTGCCGTTCCCTTTAGTGTTTACTTCCTGTCTGTCTTCTTCTGCTGTTCCCTTTAGTGTTTACTTCCTGTCTTTCTTCTTCTGCTGTGCCCTTTAGTGTTTACTTCCTGTCTGTCTTCTTATGATGTTCCCTTTACTGTTTACTTCCTGTCTGTCTTCTTCTGCTGTTCCCTTTAGTGTGTACTTCCTATTTGTCGGTTTCTGCGGATTTCTCTGACCAAGCTGCAAGAGAAATGGGAAATATAGGATCTTTTTTAGCTTAATAATTCGAAAATAACTCAAAGCTAATCATGTTTTTTCATAACTTTTACTTGAGTAACAGTACTTCTTCCACCTCTGGTTATTTATAGGCACAAAATACCGCCCTGTATTAAATTGTATTGGAGCTGCATCTCTATCACTTCCTTTTGAAAACCAATCGAGTCAGGCGCTGAATAAATCCAATCCCTTATCATCATCCTGTGTGTCGGTGGGTGGGGGGTGGAGGATGTGTGTGTTTCACTGCAGAAGACGAATGATGATATTGTAACGTGAGAGTGGTCGGAGGGGGAGGGGGGGGACTCGTAGGTGGCAGGCTGATGCATGATGGGAGTGGCGGAAGCTCAGGTGGGAGTCAATTCAGCATCAAATGAGACGGAGAGATGGTTGAAGGGGGGAGGAAAGGGAGAGAAAATTGAGTCCTGCATCAGTACTGCAGCTGAGCCCCTCTGATTCCTCGACACATAGATCACACTGACAGGTCAGGGAGTCGGTGAACATGAAAAAAACAGCAGGAACCACCAATAGTACATCGCACAGTACCAAAAACTGCACAGAAAAACACAGAAATACTCCATTGAATACTATATATTAAAGGGGCCCTATTCTGCTGATAGTTCAGGTGTATATCAGTATGTAGTGTCTCTACTTTAAAGAGTCCTCTCCTGCTGATGTTCAGGTGTATATCAGTACG
>NW_011364842.1:0-5116 GCF_000735185.1 Notothenia coriiceps
TTGCCAAAGTGCTTTGTTTTTAACGTTCATCAGTATTATAATCAAAAAGAGAAATATGAACGTTAGTTTTTACTGAAATTATCAAATAAAGTCAACACTTCAGTCTTTACTGAGCTGTGTGGGGTTTGTTCAACTTTTAAAAGATGTTTGAATGGTGATATACACAGTGATAGATAACTTAGCTTTTAATAAATACATTTGTATTTATTTTAAGATCTTTTCATACAATCATACGTATTGGGATCATTTGCATTAATGTGGACCGGAGGGAGAGGGTGACATGCTCAGCGCCTGCCTTCCTGAGCACAAACCTCACTTCCTCCATCAATCCTCCGCTGCTCCGTGCTGCCTGGGGCAGACCCTGAACACTAACATGTGACCAGGGTCTCTAATTAGTTTCCTGATTAAGAGAATTAACCTTAAGTGTTTAAAGAGAAGCTTTATGTTTTATGTATATTTTTACATTCTGAAATGCTGCGGCATTTTGTGAAATGCCGTAGCGTTTTGTGAAATGCCGTGGTGTTTTCTGAAATGCTGTGGTGTCTTGCACTTCAGGGCCACCGTATGTGTGTGACATATATGAGTAAATTGAGGTTATGGAACGATCAAGTTTTTCCAGAATCATCCAATATAGATGTACCTGTGATGGGCCTGCTGAGCGGGTGACTCTTTGTCTCTAAGAACAGAGTGAAAGATTGATGGACGTCAGCACTCATCTTCTCTTACAGCTCCTCCATCTCTCCTCTGAATGTAGACGGCCTAATGAGCATTGGAACTGTTCACCAATGGAAATATCAAAGTGCATCAGTGAATCAATATGACAAGTGTCAAATAGACTTATAAAGACTTTGGCCTCCAAACTGACTGCTGGAGGCCTTCCAGTGTTTCTACCTGACTGAATCTCAGGTAACAAGAAGGAACTAGAAGGAAAAGTTGAGACAGAAAACACAGAAAGAAAAAGATCTTAATGTCCTTCTCCTCTCTCCCTTTATCATCTCATACTTTTCCATCTCTCCAAATGAAAACAAAGTGGAACCAGTGTATTTGTAGCCACGGCAACAACAACATTATCGTTAATGGTCACTGCGGAGACGCTGGAGCTGTAATGGCTGACAGTGCTCTGTCGCCGTGGGTTACCAGCTGGGTCTCACAGACACACACACACACACACGTTGGATGAAAGCCGCTCTACTGCTCGACTCCATTGAGTCGGATCCACTTTGCATTGATTTTGCAGTTTGGCTGAAAATGCAACAACTCTGTGTCTCTATACCTCCATGGCTCCACCTAAATCAATCACACACACACACATACACACAGTCGCAGACACTGTGTTTTGGACAAGTGGCTTGTCTGAGTGACGCCAGACATTGACGCACACACACACAAAGTGCTAGTGACGCCAGGCTGTTAGCAGTGCATTGGGTCAGTATTGAACTCAAACACTAAGTAACCTCATAACTGCCTGTCTGTCTGTCTCTCTCTCTCTCTTTCTCTCTCTCTCTCTATATATATATATATATGGTACGAGCATGTCTCCCTCTCTCTCCAAAGACAGAAGTGTCAGTTCATTTCCGCAGTAAATGTGTGTGTTTGATGTGATTGCAGACAGTTTCTTGCATTGCTTTCAACACTATAATATGTACTTTTAAGCAGTTTATTACGGTGGCTGACCCAAAAACATTAAACATTTCCATTAGCGCTGAAGCTTCATAATCGATGCATTTATAAAAACACAAATGTGCTAAAACGCATGCAAATGATGAAACATCTTCATCAACTTCAAGAAACACGTGCAGCGTTTACTGAAAGCGCTGCATAAATGAAACCAGGGGAGAGTAAAAAGTGACGCACAGTCGGCACCGCAGCGACTTTCAGGGATATAAAGTTGGCCAACTATCTCTGGAGTTGGAAATGTACCTAAAATGTATATTTAATTGCTTATTTTAACATGATTCCTTCTGATATTATTGCAGATCTGCTGTAAGCTAGCTAGCTAAAGTAGCTAACCTAGTCATTTGAAATATACTGACAGAACACTTGCAGTTATTAAACACCAAGCGCTATGACACAACTTACACAATCAGTTCTTACTGCCTATAGTGATGTCACTGTGGCCGGCGTTACAGTGTTAAACATACACACACACATAACGCACACGTACTGAGCAGGTGACCTCGTTGTGAACTTTAGCTAGACTGAAAGGGGGGGGGGACAGAGAGAGAAAGGGGGAGTCAGGGAGTGATGAGGGAGATAGACAGGAGGACGCCGCTGTCTCCATCCTTCTCACACACTGTCTGCTGTGTGTGTGTGTGTGTGTGTGTGTGTGTGTGTGTGTGTGTGTGTGTGTGTGTGTGTGTGTGTGTGTGTGTGTGTGTGTGTGTGTGTGTGTGTGTGTGTGGATAGATTAAGATGGTACAACCACTCCTACTATACATTCTCCTCATCATGCCTCCTTTTTCCTCCTTGTCAAATCCCTGCTCTCCTCTGTGTCCCCTTCTCTTCTCTCCTTTCCAGTCGTTGGCTCCTTTGTCCTTTGTTCAATGAATGTCACTTCTTTCCTCTCCTTTCTTCTTCTCTTGTTCATTTGCCTCTCATCTCGATGTATTGCTCTCCTTGTTGTTTGCTCTTCTCTCCTCTACATGTCCTATCCTCTCCTCCTATCCTCTTGTCTCCTTTCCCGTCCTCGCCACTCTTCTGTTTGTTCCTCTTTCCTTGTTTTGTCCGAAAACTGGTCCGGTGTCAGTGGGTGATCAACAGTTAATGAACAGTAATTTACAAACATGCACAACCATGCAATCTAATTATTTAAGTATCACATCCTTATGGGTTGGGATAGAACAGTGAAATAGTACTTAATTAATAAATGCCACATTGAATGTCCCACTAAACAGGAACTCTGGGTAAGTCAAGTGAAAATTATGCAGATGTATGAGACTACTTTACCTTCTAAGTCAATCTAAATTATAAAATGTTGAGATAATTGTTTCAAAAGCATCACTGCTGACAACAATAACAATACAATGCAACAGTATAAGCAGAGTGCAACACGTTTTAACATTATCATTTAGTTGACGCTTTTCTCCAATGCGACCTAAAATAAGTGCACCAAGAAACAAACTTTTCCCAGCTACAGTATAAGCCCGACCAGATTTAGTGCTACTGCATTAGCTTCACTTAAAGACAAAACAGGTGAGTTTTCAACCCGTGGTGAGATTTGTGTCGACTCCGCTGTCCTGATATCAATTATGCAGGGGAGCTCGTTCTGACATTGAGGAGCCAGGATAACAAACAGGTGTGTTTTTCTTGAGTGGTAGACAATCATTTTTCTCTGCTCTTATCAACAAAAATATCAATAACTCTCGTTTATTATTTTCTACTTGATAAGTTAACTAACCCCAGAATGGAAATAGCCCCTGAACTAATCTCCACTCAGAAATGTAATGATTTTGCTTTGTTCTTCACAGAAAAGATCTTAAAGATCAGGCAAGATATCAGTTCCTCAATTCCGAGTCCTGACCCTATGTTCCCATTGCAAGGACACAGAATTAACCAAGCCAACATGTCAAAGTGTGTTCCAGTCAGCCATTAACCCTAGAATAAGTTATAATCCATCTAAAAACAACTACATGCAGTCTTGATAGTCTTCCAATAAACTTTTTTAAAAGTGTCTATTGTTATATTGCCTCAGATGTACTCCAGATTGTGAACATGTCACTCCATTCAGGTGACTTCCCTAAGGGCTTGAAAACTGCAGTTATTAAGCCACTGCTAAAAAAGAACACCCTCGATACGCTTACTATCACTAATTACAGGCCAATTTCAAATTTACCATTTTGAAGCAAAATAAATGAAAAGGTTGTCTACCTACAACTTAACAGTTTTTTTACTTCGAATAATATTTTAGACACCTTCCAACCTGGTTTTAGGTCTCGTCATAGCACAGAGACGGTTTTATTAAAGATTTTAAATGACATTCATTTTAATACAGACTGTGGGAAATCTACAGTTCTAGTTCTATTCTATACCTCAGTGCGGCGTTTGACACCGTAGATCACAATATTTTAATAGAAAGACTAGAGAAATGTGTGGGTCTGTCTGGCACTGTCCTAAAATGGTTTAAATCCTATGTAGAAGACAGAGAGTAATTTGTTTCCATTGGTAGCTGTACATCGGACAGAACCAAAATGTGGAGTTCCCCAGGGGTCGATCCTCGGGCCTCTTCTATTCAATTTGTACATGCTGCCACTTGCTCAAATAATTATAAATAACAACATTTCACATCATAATTACGCGGATGACACCCAAATCTACATATCACTTTCTATAGATGAATACGGTCCTACTGATTTATTGATCACATGTCTAAAACAAATACATGACTGGATGTGCCGTAATTTCTTACAGCTCAATACAAAAAAAAAGGAAGCAATTGTTTTTGGAACCAAAGAAGAGAGAATTAAAGTCACTGCACACCTGGAATCACTATCACTCGAACCCAAAAGTCAAGCAAGAAATCTAGGTATAACTTTAGACTGTAACCTCAATTTTAACAGCCACATCAGGGCAATCAATAAATCATCTACCATCTAAAAAATATCTTGCGTATTAAAGACCTTATGTCCAAGCAGGACCTTGAAAAACTTGTCCATGCATTTGTTTTTAGCAAGCTTGACTACTGCAACAGCATCTTCACAGGCCTCCCAAAAAAATAACTCCGTAAACTCCAACTAATTCAAAATGCTGCTGCCAGTGCTAACCGGACAAAGAAAACAGATCAGTGCTGAGATCGCTGCATTGGCTTCCAGTAACGGAGAGAATTGATTTTAAGATTTTATTGCACACATATAAAGCACTAAATGGGCTAGGACCCAAATATATCAAGGACCTCCTTCAGCGGTACGCAGGCCGGCTCACTGTTCCATTTGTGAGATCAAAGCGTGGGCAAGCAGCTTTCTGCATTTATGCTCCTAATGCATGGAACAAACTCCCAGAACATCTGAGAATGGCTAGCCCTTTAGAATAATTTAAATCAGGTCTAAAAACATTTATTTTTAACATGGCTTTTTAATTTTCTAATTTCTGAACTGTTAAACATGGTTTTCTTTCTTTTAAT
>NW_011364843.1:0-2228 GCF_000735185.1 Notothenia coriiceps
GCCCCCAATTCCTATAACTCCTCTCCAAGAACCCCTCGATTCCACCGGGTCCGTCTGCCTCCTCCAGCGTCACTACCCCGACCGGGGGCGTTTCAGAAGCGGAGCGTCTTGCCTGCCGGCTCGCTAGTTTTTTGTTGTATTTGGGCATTATTTCCTGGACAGGCTACTTTGTACAGACATTAGTTAATAATAATAATAATAATTGTAATATCCCAGTTATAAACGACATGAATCAAAGATGTGTTGCTGTATTTTAGTGGTAAAAAAATGCATTCATCATCATAATTATTCTATATATATAATTGACACAGTGCCTGTAAACCGGAGGAGAATGCTGGCATTTCTCCTCCTACTTGAAAGACTACGGAGGGATAGGGTCTGCAAAATTTGTTTATTTTGGGAATTGACTGGATGCTCTGACCGGTCCACTTCCGGCCCGGCCTCGCGTTGCGTCGAAAATAGACCAGCCGCCTATTTTTAGCGGAACCCAGCGCCGAGACGCTTCTGGGACGCTTCTAGCCGTAACGCGGCGCGTCTGGTGGAATAGCACCCATTGACTAGAGTGGCTGTGAACTACGCGGCGCAGCCGTAACGCGGCCGTAACACGGCCGTAATGTGGCGCAGACGGACCCGGTGGAATCTAGGGTCGGAGAGATGACCACAAAAATGTTATCCTAACTACCAGAAAGCCAAACTGTGGTGGAAGGGCACTAACATATATGGTAGTGTAAAGTGTAATCTTTAATCAATTTACTAATTATAGTTAGTCATTCAGTAGTACAAATCAGCACCGTCTGTACTGGTCAGCTTAAACAGACAGTGCACTAGAAGAGAAATGGAAGTGAAAAAACAAACAAATGACTAAAGTCAAGAAGGCACGAACGAAGGACGAAGGCGACATTAGGAGCCGCAGCAGTCAGACCTATGCTGTCAGAGCCTTTAGAGTTGGGCTGATAAGGATTAATGGAGCTTATATCTTCAACATATTTACCATAAGGATGTCCATATGAACCATGTGTTAAGGTTGGCCCATGCTACACTGAACCACTAGGAAATGCCTCAGGGTTATGATGAAGGTCACTTTTTTGCAATTTCTTAAATAGGTCAAGAAGGTTTCATTAAACTGCAATAGACTAGCTGGATTTTGGCAGTGTTGGAGGAAGAACTCAGATTTGATACTTAAGTAAACGTAGCAAGATACCAGATCGCAGTAATTTGTCACGGGTAAATGTCCATCCATCCATCTTCTCCCGCTTATCCGTGGTCGGGTCGCGGAGGTAGCAGTTCCAGCAGAGAGCCCCAAACTTTCTTTTCCCTGGCCACATCAACCAGCTCTGACTGGGGGATCCCAAGGCGCTTCCAGGCCAGCGAAGAGATATAATCCCTCCACCTGGTCCTAGGTCTACCCCTCCGTCTCTTCCCAGCTGGACGTGCCTGGAACACCTCCCTAGGGAGGCGCCCAGGTGGCATCCTAACTAGGTGCCCGAACCACCTCAACTGGCTCCTTTCGACGCGAAGGAGCAGCGGTTCAACTCCGAGTCCCTCCCTGATGACCGAACTTCTCACCTTATCCCTAAGGGAGACACCAGCCACCCTGTGGAGAAAACCCATCTTGGCTGCTTGTACCCGCGATCTCGTTATTTCGGTCATGACCCATCCTTCATGACCACAGGTGAGGGTATGAACGAAAATGGTCCGGTAGACAGAGAGCTTTGCCTTTTGGCTCAGCTCCCTTTTCGTCACAACGGTGCGGTAAAGCGACTGCAGTACCGTTCCCGCTGCTCCGATTCTCCGACCCATCTCACGCTCCATTGTTCCCTCACTCGAGAACAAGACCCCGAGATACTTGAACTCCTTCACTTGGGGTAAGGACTCATTCCCTACTTGGAGTGGACAGTCCATCGGTTTCCTGCTGAGAACCATGGCTTCAGATTTGGAGGTGCAGATCCTCATCCCAGCCGCTTCACACTCGGTTGCGAACCGATCCAGTGAGTGCTGAAGGTCGCAGACCGATGAAGCCATCAGAACCACATCATCTGCAAAAAGCAGTGGTGCAATCCTTAGTCCACCGAACTGCAGACCCCCTCCCCCACGACTACGCCTCGAAATCCGATCCATGAGACTACAAACACACAGGGGACAAGCGCAGCCCTGGCGGAGGCCAACCCTCACCTGAAATGTGTCCGACTTACTGCCGAGGACCCGGACACAGCTCTCGCTTTGGGAGT
>NW_011364844.1:0-6059 GCF_000735185.1 Notothenia coriiceps
ATGTAAGGATGCATTGCTCATGATTACAATGTGCAAATAACGGCTACCATAGAGCAATGCCCATACAGCTGCCAGCCTGATGTGCTTAACACTCAGAGGCTAACTCACCAGTGAGCAGAAAGCAGTGGTTTCTATTTGAACAATAAAGAAAACAAAAAACCTTTAACAATAAAGAATACAAATAACCTCACTGCTTACAGTAATGAAGACATGTAAACTGTTATTGGCAGTCACAGGCTGCTGTAAACTAAACACGACTCTCTCTGACAGAACACCTCTCTGAGTGATTTAACTCATATGTCTAACTTTCAGGTTTCTCTTTTCAGCCGCAGACCCCATGTCGCCTCTTTATGTGCGTCGATAAGTTCCTCGTACTACTTGTGTACTTTAAAGCGGCACGGAATCGTTTACAATTTGCGAGCGATTTTTCAAGTTGTCCGTCTTCCTTGAAAAATCCGAAGTGTTGCCAAACGTTTGATTTGTAGGTATTTTTCGGTGCGCTGTGTTTCTCTTTCTCCTCGACTTCCATGTCTGTGGATAACTGAGACTCTCGGCCTCCGTAGTGCGAAGCAGATATCAAAGATTGTCTCTGCTGAGCGTTGACAGGATGAGAGGATAATATATGAATGAATCGATTTTTTACTGATGCAAAGACGCCACAATCGATGCATCGCGAGTTCAATCCAAATTGCAGCCGATGTGCACTCTCTCAACCGGTGCACTCGCATCTTGAACATTTATGCCGGTGCACCGATGCGAATCGGTGAATCTTAACATCCCTAGTGAGGATGAGTATGCATTTAAAAGTATGTGTGTTTTTAGTTGTGCATGCCAGTTGTGTGAATGTGAGTGCTTTTTAAATCTGGTCACATAAGAGTACCTTTATTTGATTGGATCTCTGTCAATCCAATCAGTGTGAGGCTTGTTTGGTTCATGGATTGGAGTGGTTGGTGGCAAAAAGTAAATAGAAAAGCAAGTGGGCCTGTGCAGCCACTGTAACCCAAATGATTTGATAAGGAAGTCAGGCATAAAGAATGGCCACACATTCATAAACATCATGAATTTCTGCCAGTAAGTACTTTTTCCTTCGCTTGAAAGAGAAACGGTTTAATTATTATTATTTTTTGTTTTACTTCCCTGCTAATGCAAGTAACATAATAAGTTAATTAATAAGTAATTTGCTCCTTTGAGAGAGAAATACATTAGATATTTGTGCCAATATCCTAATTTATTTGTTGTGTGTTTAAGAAAAATAAGTTTACAGGGTTAGGGTTAGGGAGGGTTAGGGATTTGGGCTAACATCAACAACAACAAATCGAGAAACTTTGTTCTCCAGAATAACAGGTGTATGTGTTTTCTGATCTGATGTTTTTATTGGCAGAGCATTATATTTTAGCACCTTTCCAAACCGTGAAGTGTAAATAGTGTATTGATCTCGAGTTAAAATAAGCACTTAAGAAGGTACAAAAATAATCATGGTCATGGTTTAAAGCAAACACAGACTGTCTAAATGACAAAGCAGGTTGTTTGTTATCCAACCAAAAATGCAAGGTTTGCATAGGCAGTTAATATACTTATTTAAGTATGACAAATATCAAGTTTTAAGACAATGTACACTGTTTGAACAAAATGAGTTGTGAAGCGTTATCTCTCTTGTCAGAGTATGCTGAGGCTCAGGAAGTATGGTCTTCCACCAATTGGGGGTTCCATCTCCAGCCCCTGCAGTAAATATGTCGAAGTGTCCGTGGGCAAGAAACGGAACTCCAAATTGGTCCCGATGGCATTGATAACAAGTTTTGAATTTGTAAAAAAAGAACTTGGGGCGGTTGTGGCTAAGGAGCTAGAGCTGTCGTCCCCCAAACAGAAAGTCTGTAGTTCAATCCCTAGCCCCTGCAGTCAACATGTCAATGTGTCCTTGGGCAACATTCATTCCTCCCAATGGCATGGCCTAGGGTGTGTTAGTGTTAAAGAGGCCCTATTTTGATTTTGGGGGTTTCCCTTTCCTGTAGTGTGTTATATAGGGTTTTAGTGCATTTAAATGGTCTGCAAAGGCTCAAATCTCTGTGTTGCATCCAGAGGGAGTTTCTCTCCCATACTCGCCCCCCCTGCCTAAAACGCCTTGATTGTTTGCATCTGTAACATAATGTCATCACTTTGTACCACTTCTGTTGGCTAGCACTCCAACACATTGTAATTGATAGGCTAAGGAGCAGGATGTTTCTGACAATGGACCAATTGGTGGACCAATCACAACAGAGCCGGCCAGCTAACCAATCAGAGCAGACTTGGCTCTGGTTTCAGACAGAGGGGGGAAAATAGGTGCTGCAGTACAGGCAGTATGAGAAGAATAAAGAGCTTTTTGAACATTATAGCATGGAGACAGGTCACATTAGAGACACAAAACACAAATAGGAACCTGAACATTTGCATAATAGGGCCCCACATTTGTATGAATGTGTGTGAAATGGGCAATGTTGTATTAAAAAAAGTGCTTTGAGATGTCACGAAGACTGGAAAAGCACTTTATGTATGCAGTCAATTTACATTAGAGTCTTTGTACACCCAACCTTCTTGCAGTGCTTCTTGCTCATTAGCAATACTAAAAGAGGTGTTTGAACAAAAGACTTCCACTGTCATTTCTCTAAAAAAGAATTTTTCTAATCCTCCTACTGTAATTGTGTATTTTCATGCTCACTTGACGGGGAAATCAATGGTCAGGGTCAGGTACACAACAGCTTCCATCGGGTGGACTTTCAGTGCCTTCCTCAAGGACTCAACATCAGTGTGACTCTTTGTTGATGGAAAACAGATTGAATCCAAACGCTATGGTTGAGGGACATTTATCCTTTCACACGTAAAGGTTGCACGTTAGTCCTTTTTGTAGTTTGAAGAAGATGCACTGGCTTTAGAGAAAAAAAACTGGCCAGTGAATCCAACGTGGCCATTTGACTCTGAATAGACTGCAGTGCCACAGCCCTTCAAAGAATAATTCATAATTTAAATAATGTATTGCTTTTAAATGGTATATCTCCATTATATGCTGTCACAGTAACGATATGTGGAAGTGATCATTTGTCAATCAAGAATTGAAGTTATCTGCAGTTCTCACAAAGTCCTGTAATGTGTTTAATTTATTTACTGTCAGTCAGTTTGTGCAAGTAGGTGTCATATTTTATAATTTTTTCTCAAGCAGTGGATGTTTCAGAGGGACACTCATTAACATTTTAGAGGACTCTGTGGTTTGTTATCATTTGATCCCATGGATACAAGTATGTTTCCAATTCTTTGCCTGTCTTGGATAATCCTGCTGGTCTCCCCCCCACTCATTTTAGCTCCACCTGTCCATCAAGGACAGCGTCTCTCCTCCCTCTTACTCTTTCATTTTTTGTCACTTTCTCTCTGGAGAACATTTAGAAGAAATTGTTCTCTCAAACCGCCCACACTCCATCTCGTCACTGCTGTTGCCTCCGTTTCTCTAACATGAAAGAAAATCCACCTACATTCTTTTCCTTTTCTCAAATTCTCTACATTTTCAGTTGTTCTCCCTCCCCTCCATTTCCCCAGCTCATCCACTGTTTTCATTCAACTCATCTATCGTTGTCTTTTGCCAGCTGTTACGGCTGGACGGCGAGGTATACATAGGACCCAAATGCAGCAACCCGTTGGTTGAATCAAACTCCTTTATTTATGGAAAAGCCCAGGCAAACCACGTAAAGCCAGGCAAAACACAAACTCGTACGAACCAAAATCCATCCAACAACGCCAAGAATCTCACAAAGACTAACAGAAAAAGCAGAACCTAAATGCACACAGGACTAATCAAACGAACAAGACACAGGTGAGGAGGGAGGAGAACACACACGGGCACAAGGTGAACACAACTGGGTAATCAGGCAGGACGGAACACAGAGACAGGAAGCAACAGGCGAGGCGGGGGAGGGGGGTGAACACTTTTCAAACTAAAACAGGAAAAACAAAGACAGATCTAGACAGGACAAAATAAAACATAGCCAGATCGTGACACCAGCTCTATTTCCCCTCCCCCCTCCATTTCCTACTGGCCTTCCCATTTGCAATCTCTTTTAACTTCCATCATGGCTATTTTCTCTTCCTTCATTTCTTATGCATCTTAAAGTGGACCCTGTTATGCTTTTGGGGGTTTTCCCTTTCCTGTAGTGTGTTATATGTCTTTGTGCCTGTAAGTGGTCTGCAAAGACTCAACTCCCTAAGCTCCCTCCAGAGGTAGCCCTCCTTTCTCCTTTCACAACTCTCCTTCCTTCTTATTAATCCTTCTTTTTCTTTAGCCAACTCTCTCTCCCTACCTCCCTGTCTCGCTATCTGTCCCCCCTCTGGGGTGACATCAGTCTGTTGCCAGTCTCTCAATTATCATCATTGTGCCAATTAGGCGACGCGCTGCACATTAAAACTGCTCACCAACGGCAATCTTGATTTCTCCCCAGACGTTGTGTCATGTCACTCACACACAGACATACTGTACACGCAGACATTAGAGGCAAACACACACACATACACAAATGGAGTGCCTCGGGCTGTAAGTAAGAGAGCAAGCGTGATCAGGGACTTCGGGATGAGGAACGATAGAGATATGAGGAATAGAAATCTAAAAAGAGTGAAAGGGAGATTAAAGAAGATATCATCCTGGAGGCAAAGATGGAGGACTAACCCCTCGATTCCACCAGGTCCGTCTGCGGCGCGTTACGGCTGCGCCACGGTTTTGGTCCGGCCTCCTCCGGCGTCATACCCTACCGGGCGCGTTTCAGAAGCATTTCAGAAGCGGAGCGTCCTGCCTGCCGGCTCGCAGTTTTTGTTGATTTGGGCATATTTCCTGGACAGGCTACTTTGTACAGACAAGTTAATAATAATTGTAATATCCCAGTTATAAACGACATGAATCAAAGATGTGTTGCTGTATTTTAGTGGTAAAAAAATGCATTCATCATAATTATATAGGCCTAGCCTATATAATTTACACAATGCCTGTAAACCGGAGGAGAACGCTGGCATTTCTCCTCCTACTTGAAAGACTACGGAGGGATAGGGTCTGTCTCCTCCGGTTTACAGGCATTGTGTAAATTATATAGGCTAGGCCTATATNGTCACACTGTGGGAAACGATATTTCGATATTTCTGGATGTATAACACATGTAGAATTTTTGACAATAAAGCTGAATTTGACTTTCACGTGCTTGCATATTTTAACAAAGCTTTTCATTTTAGCCACACTGAATTTAACTAGAAGTCATGGCTGTGTCAATTACCAGTCTGATATCGTTTTACAAAGATGACAAGAAGAGTGTAGATAGAGGAGAGAACCACTACAAGTCAGGACACGTTACAGTGCAACCTAGATGAAGGTGTGCTTACCGGTGTTGTCAGGGCTAGCATGAGGGACAAGGTTTATAGTGTCGGTGAGTAGTGATAGCAAGAGTACCGTTAACCTAGAGTTAATTTATTCACATTAATTCCCATCAACAAATCAATTGTATGTGTCACATCATATACTGTATATAGGCAAGGCAAGGCAAGGCAAGTTTATATAGCACCTTTCAACACAAGGCAATTCAAAGTGCTTTACAAAAAAGACATTAAGAAAATGGCATTTAAAATCTGTCATTAAAAAGAAAAGATAATAAATTAAACATTAAAAGAAAAAATACATGGATAAAAGTTACAGTGCAGTCTAAGATATGAATAGTTCAATTAAAAGCAGCGGCAAAAAGAAAAGTCTTTAGTCTGGATTTAAAAGTAGTCAGAGTTGCAGCGAACCTGCAGGTTTCTGGGAGTTTGTTCCAGATATTTGGAGCATAATAACTGAACGCTGCTTTACCATGTTTAGTTCTGACTCTGGGGACAGAAAGTTGACCAGTCCCTGAAGACCTGAGAGATCAGGATGGTTCATAATTTAGCAGTAGGTCAGAAGTGTATTTTGGGCCTAAACCATTCAAAGCTTTATAAACCAGCAGCAGTATTTTAAATCTATTCTTTGACACACAGGAAGCTAGTGTAAAGACTTAAGAACAGGAGTGATGTGATCCACT